>NC_139351.1:40914444-40986944 GCF_055883805.1 Amblyomma maculatum | reverse complement strand
GAAAAATTTTTTCGCCTGTCGGCGCATTTGCAATAACACTTGCCAAAATTATCCGAAGAAATGGTTGAAGAATAAAAAAAAAGCTTATTGTATATAAATATATGTTTCTAGTTTGTAGTCTAAGGAGCTAGAAAATAATTTTCTGAACTTTCAGCGCAGGGCGATGAGCCCAAGTAAAATATTCCCAATTCAAAATGTTAAAAAGGCATAAATTTCAGTTTTGTAATGAATGTAAATGTAAATAGAAAGACGTAATTAGGATTCCTAGTTTATTGCACCTGATTTATAGCCTTGCTTGCATGGGAATAACAGCCAGGCAATGCGATTTATGAAACACCGGATTTTTTATCATACTGTTTCCCAATGCTTTATTTGCTTAGCTCACAGCAGCAAACCTAATAGGAGTTAAGAGTGACAAAAAATTTCACTTTAAAGACACCTTTGCGGCCGACTGTTTTTTTATGAGATACTGTAGCGTGAAAATATTCAGACAAATGCGATACAGTTTAGCGCAAATATAGGACGTTTTTTTTTTTGTGTGTGTGGAGCGAGAATTGGCACTACGTCGTTCCTGTCTTATGAAGAAGGCTTACGCTAGCTTCACATTTTGGGTGCCACTTCGACTTCAGGAGTTCTATATGTAACATATTTGGGTTCATCAGTAAAGCAGCAACATACTGCGGCCATGTTATTGATGTTGCACTCGGTGGGTTCGCCAGCTATATCATACGTGAAATGTCCTTGGTCTAAGAGCAGAGCACGATTAAAACAACTTGGGTCAAATTACACCTTCTCACCGCCGGTCTAGTTAGAGCCCCATAGCCAGAGTTAACAAAATGACAACTTCGCCATCGCAAGAATCAACTTACGGCGCTGAAATCACAATTGTCGTTTTAATTTACCTTGACTTTTACACATTTCTTAACGCATAACTTCTTCTGATGAACGATACAGCATAGTATTTTATATCGGCCGGTTGGCGTAGAAAGGCGAAGAAAAACAATAGAATTTAGAGCTGCTGAAATATCCTTAATATTTCAATTTCTCCATGGTAGAAACTCAAAGTCCAAAAACGCTGCATAATTCAATTGGAAATGCGTGGTCTAGCCACCCATGTACTAGCGTAAACTCGTATTTAGCTTTAGTGGACCTTTATAATGCAGGGTAAAAGTCTGATCAGTTTCTCGTTAATACAAAGTGAAGATATATGGCGGATGCAGTGCCGTGCAAAACATTATTTAGATAGGCTCTCTTCCGGCCCCAGTGCTCTCCAAGTGGCTTCCAGCGCCAATCAGCTGGTCACAATTGTCCGACAATCAAATTACCACACTTAACCCGAGTTCTAACCGAAGAAGGTGAGACACTTGTTCTACTGAAGTATCCTTTATTGAAAAATATTTTTGCCACCTCTCTAGTTCCATATATTTTTTAATGTCATGGTACTAGTGAACTATTAAATATTATTCGCGATCCTTTCAGTGGCAGATTATAAGGAACCTGGTAGAGGGTTGGCAATGTGAATAAACAGAGAACAGTTTCGAAATTTGAAAGTACCAATCGACTGTTCTCTAAGAACTTAACAGACTCGTGCGTAGTTTTTCCTTCATGCCAAGTGAACAACATTCTAGTCTACAAGAAAAATTTCAATATTCCTAGAAAAAAAAACGTTAGATGGGGGGGAAAAACTGGCCTCCCAAAATAGCGCCAGTAATTTTTATCGCAAGAGTGTCTTTTTGTTTTACGTAATATGCTCGCTCAAGGCATGCGCCGAGGTCATTTTGGCGTAGACGCGTTTTGTTTTAGCCGAGTTGAGCTACCCAGAATGAAGTGCAAGTACAATATGGGGCTGTTGAAGAGACACACAGGGGAATTATGGACCTTCATTCCACCAGTAATCTCCCTTAAGACAAGTAAGGACGCTTAGAATACAGTACATTGAAAGAAACATTGGCGAAGGGAAATAAGCAGCCGGAATAAAACGGTATATCTTAAGAAAGGCCGTTGGAACGCCAAACTACGAAGCCCCGCTCTAGGTTAAGGAATTCATGGAAGGCGACGAACTTGATAAAATGTCATATATTTCTAACATCCACGTATGCGTAAAACTGAGGAAAAGTCATACCAAAGCCGGAAGAATGTATATTATGTCTAAACTGTAAGAAAATAAAACAGCTGTAAAGGAGCGAAACATTTTGTGCATTCGGCGAAGATGAACTGCAGATTGTGACGACTCCCATCCTGCGAGCCAACAAAATACGAAAATCGAAAAACTAACGCGCAAAACGTGATAGGAAAAACAGGGGGCGGGGGGCTAGAAATACGTTGGCTACTTTAGATTTCCACTGTTGTTTCCTGGCAGATAATATAAAACTTTTATTGAGGCTACACTAAAAAGATTAAATGCATGTAGCAGCAAAATATTGTTTCTGGATGGTGGCTTTCATAATAAATCTACTGGTTTTGACCAGAGCTAGATGTCATTTATTTGAATCAGTAGTGAGAACAGTATCCTATATGCAGTCAGTTCTAGTGCTTAATCTTTTTGTAATCTATTCGTAGATGTAGCGCTTGCACCTGCAACATTATAAATCTATTCGTTTCGAATTTGTTTTATCCCTACTCCATCCTTTGATATTTTCCTAAGCAAGCTACTTAGATGATGATTCATTATGAAAAGACAATTATCAAGCTTACCACTCAAGACATGACTTAACGATAAGCTTTATTCTGTCGTGCCTTCTGTAACTTTGTAAAAATAAATACAACCGGTCGTTTATTCTCTAGACATATGTTTCTAACAGAGTCTACTAATCTTCCACAGCATATCTAGAATTTTATAAATCTCAAGCACACTTAGCGCCCTTTCATACCTCTCGTTTTAGCACCTGAGTTTACACACTAAAATAAATTCATTCTGTCAGTGGGAAAGAAGGACGAAAGAAACAACGCAGTGCCCGACCATACTTCGAAGGGTCTCGTTGGCGTGGAGCTGTAACATACAGGTTGTGCGATGCGTAGGGGCTGGCAATCATTTCTGCGGGAGGAATGCTGTCGCATTGAATGAGGCGTACAAATCATTTTCAAGATAATATTTTTGCACTGTTTGGCAAGTCCTTCTTTTCGAAGAACAGCACCCACGATATCTTTTCCCTGATATAAAAGAACTTCCGCGGCTCCGTTACAACAACCTTACGGTCCTTGAGAAGCAATTCCATCTGTGTGCAAATAAATGAGCTGAGACAGCCAGCTTGGGTCCGAAGCTGCGCCTTAATTCCTGGCTCTTGTTTCACATCAGGCCAGCTCCACGTTGTCTCTTCCAATCTGTTGCACACAGAACGGCAGTACGAGGATGGATCTCATTCTGTTTGACACTGTAGCCTTGTATTCTCGCACACCGTTGCATCGAGATACATGGTATTCTTTCGAGCTCCTTCGAAAACTCTTTGTTGTACACTTTAACGATTGTATGAGTGGTTTATGGTATACGCGACTGTGGCATTTTTTGTCCTGTGGCCTTTCGTTTTCTTCTTGTTGCGTCGCTAAGGCCTGCAATCAGTATCAGCTGCAGTATTGTAAAAATATAAAACGTCTTGACCTATACACTGTATTTCATTTGTATTTAAAGTCATTTTCAATGCCAACTACGTAATGCGCAATCTGGACGCTTAGTAATGTGATAACAGATGATTTTCAAGTAAGGTACTCCATTCATTTCTTTTTGTACCCACTCATTATTATATTAGCTTTATTTTTAGAAATATCATCGTTCACTGGATTTAAGTATAGTCTAGAGATTTAAATTAAACCCACACAAGTCAAACAAAGGAGACAGACAACGTGCTTTTTATCGTGGTCTACACTGAAGTTAAGAATCAACACGGGCAATGTAAGCGCGACAAAAGTGTATTTCCTCCTCACGCAGGTATGTACTACGCTTGTCAGTAGCGTAAACAAGAAACGGCAGGATTTAATTAGTCATCATAACGTCGATCTTACTTACGTCCTTGCGATCTTTATGTTTGCAAAACCTAATTAAAAAGCAAGCTTGCGTTTTTCAGTGGAAGTTGAGAGGTTAAAGTAGATTAATTCTTAACGCTTCAGTTATCTCGGAAAAATAAGGCGAGTCTAAACATGCTGAGGACTGGGCTATGCACTATGTGTCCATCCAAAACAACTCCACTTGAGACATGGCGCTTAAGAGGCCCAGGGCCGACAATCTCTAAGCGCAGCCAATGTCAAAAATTCATGTAAGCAAGAGTATTTCCCTCCTAAATAGGCAGAAACAATGGTGATGGCTGATTGCCCAAAGAGTACAGCCTAATAGCGCAACAAAGCTACCATCGATGATGAAGTAAAAAGCGAAGTTCAATACTTGTCCATGTTGCTCAACTATTCCTACTAGGACAAACGCAGCAACCTCCTAGCGGCAAAACATAAATATCGTCCTAAAATTCATTCAAATTACAGGGCCAAAGAAGTGTTTTTTAAACTCTTTTGGAGCGCAAAGCTTGTGCGCCCTTCCGGCGGTTTAGCCGCGTCCCCGTTGGTGCCATTGCCGGTGTAACAGAGTGACAGATACTACAAGTCAAAGAAAATTTCTCAGGACTGAGTTTTACGCCACTCACTCGTGGCTCTGCCTTTTGTTTTAAGAACTTATCTTTGGTTGCTGAAAAAGCTAAGAAGCGCTTTGTGACTGCGCATACATAGGTACAAACAAACCTCAAACAGTTAGCCTCAGTATATTGCAAAAATGCTGCAAATGCTGCGCAGATTTCGCGTTATAAGTTATCGTATTGTACTTAGAATTTTTGCAATATTGTTAGGCCTAGACCAGTGGTCGCTAAATGGCGAGCTGATACCTCTGTCTGCTTGTATTCCTCCTACGTGCTAGTTCCTTCACGTGAAGATACTATGCGGCATATTCTGTTGCAGTGGTTGGACGTTTCAATAATGGAAAGGGTTAGTGGTTGAGCGCCTTTCTACTCGAGAAATGTAATATCTCACAATCAACTGGAATCCTAACAGCATGACATCTCGCTAATCCAAAACTAAGCGAGGGTTTGTTAACATTTTGCAGTCTGATAAAAAAATCACTAGGCGCCTGGCTCGCGTTTCCTTCGATCCATACCTGCTACTTAAATAAACTAATTTAGTAAGCAAATGTAGGCGTGCAAATTAAAAATGTAGTGGAAGTAGAAAGGCTTTATTGTTCGCAATACAAAAAGCTTTATGTTTTAGAAAGACAGAAACGGATATAGCTGTGGCAGTGTTTTCCAGATGCATTAGCATAAACATATTACGGCGTAAACCGAGGTTAAAGAAAGCAGGTGATTTTGCATTCTCTAGTCGTCAAAATGCTCCCACAGCAACACGAAATTAAACATGTGACATTTGCCGTTGACATGCAGTCATCAAGAGCGCATTTTTTTTATTAGAATAAAGGCACTTATCGTCAGGTATTTTCGTCAAAAGTAAGGCCTGTAGTATAGACTTTGAAACAAAGTTAACTTGAAAATTCTTTTAAAAGATACTGGAGTCATGCTCATTTTACAGTTTATCAAGACATCAACCAACTTCCCAAAAGAATGTGCAGTCCATATAATGTTGACTAGAATGCAATTGCTTTCGATTTTACTTCATATGTACGGAATGCATTTGAAGTTTGATGAGAAATGAAGGGGGACAAAAACGAATCGCGAGTAGGAAGCTACTAGCATGAGCAAAGAGAGTCAATCTCAACTTTTTTAAGCCATAGCTTATGCAGCTCGTTTGGTCGAAAAGACGTCCGCTTAGTATTAGTTGTAGTAGTAGCAGTAGTAATAGCAGTAGTGGTGGTAGTAGATGATACCGTGCGTGAGACATTATCGAGTCTGTATGAAAAACTCCTATCCTGGTAATATTTGGTTCTAGTTATTGATGAATTATTGACGTATTATAAGCGATTTCAGGTTAATAAAATGCATTCTAATTGAATGAATAATTGATTATTCAAAAAATGAAAAAATAAATAAAAGGTGGTTAGAAAGGGGCGAAATGCTCAAACACGACTAATGATCGACTAAGGTAATTAGGAAACGTTACAGTGTGCAATTGAGCAGACTAATAATTAAAATATTTGCAAAAAATGTAAATTGCGTTCAACAGTGCCAAATTGCTCACAATGGAAAGTTATTGTTTGCTAATGCTAATTATCGCTGTATAATTATATATAATAAAAGAAAAAAGAAAAGTATAAATGTCGTACGGGCCTGTGAAGAGCTATGAAATTATGCCCATAACTGCATAGCTTCAGCGTCCCTTAATGGTGTTCCTAGATTGCACCTAAAGCCTTTGGGGGACGCTTAAGCTTTGCTTAATTAGTAAGCACGATGCACCTTTAACAACTCATTTTGTTGGTGTGAAATTTCCTTTCTAACTGTTTTTATTCAATCACTTCAATTTTAAAAATATTCTGACTATAACATCAGCGCACATCGCAAAGAAACGTTAGTAGGTCTACCACACCCCCAATGCGTTCACTAGGCTCCCCTTTAGCACACTTGGCATCAACGACCTTGCGTGGACACATGTTGCGTGCACGTCTGGCATGCAGAGCACAGGGGTTGGAACGCGAGTGGCGACAAATTTATTTCATTGAAATACTTCCAATTTTTCAAGTATCTCAATTAGAGTAGCCTTCTCGCCGGTTTTGGCTTAATAGGACCCTTGCCCAATTCATTATATTGCTTTATTTTTAAAATGGTGTGTTTGAAATTTCTTAATGAGATTTTGGTCTTACGTCCTAATCCTGTCGACCAAGGAGGATGTTTCCGACGAGCTGCTGATTACTACTAGGCCGACGGCTTTTCGACTGAAGGTGCGCTATAAGCTTCTACTATTATAAATTAAACTTTCAAAGCCAGCTCCCAGGCAAGTTTGGAAAATTATTCACTGCTCTTACGATGTACGTTAGACGCAAATGGCCATTTTTTTTGCAATATTTACCACACAAGAGGTGAAACATATTTCCTGCCTTATAGAATTTTTCAATCTTTCAATGTCCCAGGGCAGCTTCTGTGAAAAATGTCAGCCGCTGCATGCACGCCCTTACCCTTGATGGTTCAAACGGGCGCTGTACTGTGCCGACATAATTTCGGCTTAGCGAGATTTGGGAAATATTGATGGAGAAAATAAATGGGAATAGGTTGAAACAGAGCTTAATGTTAGAATTTAAAATTTCACGCAGGGAAGCTACTTGCAACCGTCGTTTAAAACAAACTAGAGCAATCGTTACTATGGCCTATTTCTATGCAGGCAATAGTTTTTTTTTTTTTTTTTATTAAGCCATACCTTGGCTGTCAACAAATAAACAGTCCGCGGGAATGAGAGCAAAATTCCAATTATTGAATACAAAATTCTACAGCATTTTTGTAATAAGGGCAAGAAATATGGGGGAGGGGGCACTTAAGCTATACCTTTAATCCCGCCAACCCTTTTGAACACCTTGTGTTCAGTGTGGTTCTGTTTGTGTTGTGGCGTCGCAGGTACCTCGCTGAGGCACGCCGAACTCCCGCCCGAGCAGTGTACCCAGCCTTGCAGAGGCTGCGCCTCGTCGTCTGGAATTATCTCTCTGGACAGCTAGAAACAGACGGCGAGACGCGGTTTCTGCGGCGCTGGCACACGCGCTTCTATGTTGTACGAGACAGCAGACTGAGATGCCTGGCGTCCTTTATTAGAACCCTCCTCGTTTATACTGCTTTCCCCTCTCTGGGGAATCATGTTATTTTTAGTTTATTATGCATATGTAACCTACAGTATTTTGTATAGTGCCTTGTTTTGTGAGTAATATGCGTTTTTGTATGTATGTATGTCCCAATAAATTCTCGTTTTGCCTAATCATTCATTTGTGCCACTACTATGCCATACAAAGTACGCATAAGCATGGACTTGTATGTTGATTTGTACTTGCTTTATTCTAAAAACTTTGCCCCTAACCATCGAGTCGTAAGACAGCATATATTTCTGCTTGGACCGAATTGAATGATTACAACCTGGACGGAATGTGTGTGTTTCAGCTCATGCTCGCTTGCGGAATCCTTCGTTGCAGCAAATGCCTTTAAGTTCCACCTCCCCAGTACTTGTGCTTTGGGTAGTCTATGCTTTTGTGTTCTGGAAACACATTCTGCGCCGTAATAATAATATGAAAGACTACGCATCATACAGCTCCGCTCTGCCCAATGGGAACAGACGTGACAGCCACCAATTGCGATCGCGTGTCTAAAGCGACCCATGGGTAATCGAGTTGGCAGTGCCACCCAACTCGACTGTTTTGTGGGCTCTCATGACGTCATAACCCGTCAAGCAATGTGTCTTCACCAGACCTTAGTTTGCGAGGCTCCTGAGTAGGGCTCCCTTAGGCCTGTGTGCCGGGAGGTCCAAAAACGAGTCTCATTTCGGCGGAAATTAAACGGTTTGATGATGATGACGATGAATCACTGCCTGGCCGCGCCACCTACCCACTACCACCTGCCAGCGTCATTTCTGCCTTTTGTTCTGCCGCAATAACCCCGACGTTGGATTGTCTGGCAAAAGGGGCCTTTAAATATATTTCATTAGAATATTGTTAGTAATCAGAACAAAACTGAAAATATTTGCGCAATACGTTTCTGATTGGGAGCTGCCCTTACTGGAGCGTTCAAATGAGGGATTATCTGAATTTCGCCGAAATCGCCTTACCAACACTCTACTTGTCTGGCAGAGAGGCAGCCATGCATTGTGACACATCGTTTGCAAACGTTCGATACTTGATAGCCTGATATGACGGCGGTCTGTTTCACCCGAATTCCTTCAACGCGTCCTCAACAGAAGCTCACAACTACAATTTCTCTTCGATCTCTTTGAGAATAGCTCATTCTGCGTTATACAAAATTCAACGTTAATCTGCGATCTTCGACGAAGCACTTCAGCTGAAGTACAACAGAACAAAAGCCGAGATAAAAACGCCACAACCCCATTCAACTTTTAGCTAGCTTCGGATGCCATATAATTTACACTGTTGCCTTGAAGTTGTGGGTTCACACTACAATACTTCTAGACAAAATGTGAAACCTAAAAGCGGAAAGACAACTTATCTGCCGGAAATTCCCATTTCGTGAAGCCCAAAGAAACAACAATGACCGAAATAAAATTTTAAGCGCCAATGAAAAGACGCTAAAGTTGTGTCCGCGATCTTTAAAAGACGGCGTTTACTCCTTGAGGTCACTCCAGCCTCCATGAACTCGAAGAATTTCCCTCGGGAAATAACAGCTAGACGAAGCGTTTTTCAGGCGTAGTCTCCAGCGCATGCACACACTTGTGTTTTATTTCGGTTCTTTTGAATGACAGCAAGAAACAACATGGAGTGCTCAAGAGGAATGTTACTTTATGAATGTTGTTCCTTACTTATTTTGGCTTCACTTTGTACCTAAAAAGTCTTTCTCTTTACATCAATATTTTTATTTTACGTTATCTCCTTGGGAATAAGTCGTGTACACGAGGAACCTCGCTAGCTTTGCTAGCGAGACTCACGAAGTTGTTTCCTGGCCTCAAGGAAGAAGAAAATTGGACAATGCATCATTGCTTCTCCTGCAACACTTTCTGTGGGTAACGTCACACGTTGGACTCTTTCATTTGGTGGTTTTATTAGTTTCTTGTACTTTGCACGAGCCAATTCATCGAGTAGCTGAATCTGCTACCAAAATTGAACATGCACACTACACCTCAATATTCTGAAGAGAAACTACTGCGATCAGAACCAAAACCTATTGGAGACCAAGTGTTAACGGCTGGCATACTGAAGGGTCCTCGTGGCCATAACGACCAAATGGCAAATCATCGCCCTCTCAAAGTATATTTTCTGTAGCTAAACCAATAAGCAGGACTTTACATCACGCTAAACTATAACTTCACCTGCTTCTGCGTCAGTAGTAACAAAGTGACAAAATGGGGCCCACAAGCTATGCGGCAGGATTACGAAGCCAACAAGATCTCCAATGCGCGCCAAAGGGAAACCTCGCTACAGCTTTTCTACTCGCGTATTGCACATAGTTGCTGACCGCTTTAGATCTTTCGAAAGGTCTGTGCAAAGCTGAGCTCCCCTTCCCCCTTTTCGGAAGCGTAGACGCGGAAAACAAGCAGGCACTGAGGCTTGCGCGTCGACTAAAGCTGACGCCTGACTGCTACCGTCATCGTCTATGTGCTTTTAAATATGTTGCTACACAAAGTAAGGAGCCATTCACGTGATGATGTAGCATGCGCTCCTAGCGCACTAATGGAAATGAGCTGGGATGTCAGGTATTTTTCGTAGCAAGAATTCGCAACTTATGTCGCAAGGCTGACTCGTCGTGCATCTTAATGCCTGATATGAGAGCATACGTTTGTACTCTTTACTCATGACTCTCAACATTCGAGTATATTTTGGAGCTGCATAGCCACTGAGCGCAGAGTTCATAGCGCAGATTTGTGCAGTGCAAGCTGCATGACGTCACTGCAATTTAGTTAGATTCAAGCTTTTTCATCTCGAAAAACTTTAGTCGCACTTTCAATCAGAATTGAAATTGGTGGCTTCGAAGAAATCGGTACTTCGGTATAGCATCTTGCATGCGCTAATGGATGTCTACTTCGTCACAACATTATTGATCTTTAGATTACGTCATCAACATAACAACCAAAATAATTCAAGAGGCTCCAGCTAGGTGCCGGAAACTTAAACTTCAGGCTCTGCGAGGTCGGCAATAGCATGTTTCTTTATTATCTGCCCAACCTAAGTTATGTATCTCAGGAAATGAACATGCTGCAATGATTTTGGGGTGAAATCTTGCCCCGCGGGGCCAGCAATCACACTTTACAAACAGTCATAACAGTGACGTATGTAAGCAAGGAACAGTACGCATGCGTCAATCTACAGTTAGCTGCAATATTTAAGAGTGCTGGAGGGAACCCTTCCCACTGAGTGCGATAGGTGCATATCGAACGCGTGCAAGACGAGGAGCTTTTCATTTTCGTTTTTTGTCTTACTGCTCATTGATATTCTCTGGGGCCTTTTCTCTCCTAAATATTCTGATCAACAACACCGCTAAGAGCATCTGTGCCAACTTCATGAGATATTCTCGCAAAAGAAATATTTACGATATGTTCCCCAGCTTTCACGTGCAGAGGCAGGATCGTTTTGTTAGCAACACAGATTCCTGCGAACACAGAAAAATAAACAAACGTATGCAATGTTTATATCGCGCATTCCCATCATTATGTGAGGTTCTGGCATGAAAGCACTGATCCGGAGGCTGTTATCGGCCTCCACCCGCCACGAACGATATCTTGTCTTGCTCGTGAATTAGCTGTATAGCGCGTAGCGACTGCACAGCAGCTGCGTATTGTGAAAGCCGGCTAGGTCGAGACGGCAAGATTGTAACGGCAAAGCCAGCGATGCCTTGTCTAGCGTTTTAATCCGATCACGAACCCACGCTCGAGCCAGAGCCGGCGCCGTGGGACGATGACGATGGTATATGCAAATGAAAGCAGATCATGGCATGTAGAAATGAAAGAATATCCATGGAAGGCTCAAAATATCAACGTATTACTAAGGCAACGGCAAGTCCCGCAGTTTGGTGCTACAGTCGCCCGTAAAAATTAGCAGGCAGATATTTATTTCATGATAAATGTATGATTCATTTCATTCAATTAAATAACGCAAGTTGACAGAAGGGCGGAACATTTGCGACGCCACTTTTGCATAATATTAGAATGTTAACCACAATTACCTGTATTTTTATTATTTCTCTCACTGCCTACTCGGGTTTGCGGCTCGTGTCCAAAAAATAACTATTGTAAAGCAATAGTGGCATCATTTGCACAGACCGGAAAATCCTGCGCTGTAGTTAATGTTGGCATTCTGAGCGCCGGCAGTGTGAGCGAATTATCACGAGCACGTTCCTAGCAGGTGACAGCCGGCCACAGGTTAGTCAAGAGGTGTGTGACGTCGCTATAACAACGCACTTGGCTTAGTTGGCAGGTGCTGATGTGGCAGGTGCAGGTCTGGTAGGCTGAGATGGGAATCGACTCATCGTTGAGCCTTGGATTCCGAGTCATGCAAGCTACTTCTGGGCCTCAGAACGGTTGCTTGGCGGGCTAGTTGGTTCATATCTAACTTGAAGCTTCAGCAGGAAAGATCAGGAAAAGCAATCAGCATGAAAGGCATAGGCGATAGGACGAGGCCCTAATCACCATCGATCCAGAAACTTCAGCTCTTTCTTGGTTAGTGCGACTGATGGCATGCTTACACACCTTTCCTCTGCAATGTTCACCGCCTCAATTATCTCCCTGACACACTGATCATTGTGTCGAGCAACGATTGTGCTTTTTTGGAACTCGGGCACGCAAGGTTTTCTGCGGCGACGTGTAGACTCATCGCCACAATTACGACAGTGCATGCTAAGATGGCCATCTTAGCATGCACTGAAGGTCCCAGGGCGACTCAGGCTATGAGAGACGCCGTAATGGAAGACTCCGAAAATTTCGACCACCTGGGGTTCTTTGACGTGCACTGACATCGCACAGCCCACAGGCGCCTTGCTTTTCG
Source organism: Amblyomma maculatum (assembly GCF_055883805.1). Classification (NCBI taxonomy): domain Eukaryota; kingdom Metazoa; phylum Arthropoda; class Arachnida; order Ixodida; family Ixodidae; genus Amblyomma; species Amblyomma maculatum. The sequence goes on along the minus strand of NC_139351.1, from coordinate 40,974,349 downwards.
CCTCCATCGAAAAGCGGCCGCCGAGGCCGGGATTAGATTCCGCGTTCTTGGGAACAGTAGTCGAGCGCCGTAACCACTGCGCCACCCCGGCGGGACAACATTATACGAGGACGCGGTAAGTCAGAGGGTAGTGGGAGGTTAAGTAAGGCACTTAACCTGCGCTCTGAATAATGTGATGCTTTAGCGTTTCACAATAAAGGAAAGTGTTTCTCACCTTTTTCTCATTTTGTAAGTATTTTATATTTTCTTTTTCTTTTTGTTGCGTCAGCAACCAAAAAAAAAGGGAAAGAATGGTTGCATAAGCAACCATTCTTTCCTTTCTCAACACTTGGGCACCTGCTTTCGCTTTCTTTTTCATTTCCCTATTCCTCAATGCGTTTAACTGCACCGATTTCATTCACTCGTCATCGCCTCATAGACGCCAATCAATAACCATTCGCTAGAACCACTAATTATCATGATAGAATTTTTGCGCCACCCCGATTATTTGCCACACATGGTCCCAACTACTACCATGACGCCGATGGCTTTTCGGCCGAACAAGCTGTAAAAGACATCGATTAAAGAGCAAATTGCTTGGACAGAGTTACCTTGATAAGTGAAAGTGAAAGTGAAAGTTTATTTTCCCATCTAAAACTACAGATGGAGGAATCGTAGAAAAAAGCTGCCCTTGGGCAGCTTGACGAGTCTACAATCCTAATTATTGGCAGGGAGGCAACACAAGCGTTAATACAGTTTTGAAACAAGCTCATCAAGAAACACCAGAAATTACACGAAACAGCAATATGTATACATAATGAAACTTAAACCATGTTATTCAAAAACAAATTATGTAGTTCACGACGTTCAAGGCAGAAAAGGCAGCAATATAGTCTCAGGCCCCGTAGTCGGCGTCAGAGTTTTATGTGTGCTCTATAGTTCAAAAGCGCGCACAATATAGCCTAACTCACGTGTCCTTTAGTCCGCACAACAGACAGCAATAAAAATATATCGTCGAGAAAAAATGCACACGTCTGCTGAGACGAGGCCCAAAAGCCTCCTCTTCTCGAATAGAGCTGAAATACGCACCATCAAAAAGAATGTGCATCCCCTCGAGTGATGGGATGACAGGCTATTCATTCGTCTTTAATGAAAACTAGCGAAGTTATATAGAACCAGTAGAATCTTATACGGAAGCTGTAGATGTCGCTCAGCCTCTCTGATGTTTGAGCCGGGGAAGCAGAAGTGCTATCATGTCAAGAAGTCTGGCCACGCAGCAAGCAGGCAAGCGGCACTACAGCTTAATATAGGTCAGTCCCTTGTTGACTGGGAGCGCGAATGACCCAAACAGACATATAATGATGAGGGTGCCTTAGAAAAACTTCCCTCGAGCTAAACCAGCACTGCGCGGCAAACAGTCTCCCGACATTCTAAGACGTGACTGTAGCCGCAAATCCCCTCTCTTTTACTCCATTAAAGTCGCAAGAGGGCTTCTTGATGTTTCTTGACTGAAAGATGAAAATGCCGACCCCAAAAAATAAACACGCCGACAACCTCGCCAGTGTTCAAGAGATTTGAACAAAGACGCGTCGCGCCGAATATTAATGTGATGAAGAAATATAAGTTGGTGGCTTAACATTGAAGTACGAAATGATGGATATGAGCAGAAAAACTAAGCCGATAGACACAAAAGCCTTAGGCAGTATTGCGCAATCACATTTGATAATTAGTGTTAGTCGAGAGTGCAAGGGAATTAGTCATTGCTAAAAAAAAACTTGCGACAGAGCATATTTTCAATTTAGAGTGCAGACATGAAAGCGCCTGTTGGTTAATAATGGTCGAGTTCTTTAAGGATAAGGATAAAGCTTATGCAGCTCGTTCGGCCGAAAATCATGATAATGATAATGATGATGCTATGACCCATACCCTTTTCAAAGGGTGATCACAGTGGGTTCTGGATCAGGCATAAAACAAGCGTTCCAGTCGCCGTCGTAGTTGAAGTTGCCAACACTGCGTATCCGAAATGGTTGGGGCAGCGTAAAAGAAATCGTATCATAGTAATTCGTGGATCCAGAGATGAATTTTTGATAGCTTCGGGATAGGCGATGACACTTTAAAGGCATCACTTTAATCAATTCATTATGATGAATTAAAAAAATAAAAATGAAAAATTGGGAAAATTGGTGTTTAAGTGTGTCCGAAAGATTCCAATTAAAAACCAATTTCTTTACGCTGCCCATTAAAGTATTTTAAAGTGAGTAACTGATGAGGTAAATGTTTTAAATAATTGTTAAACTGAAAATTCGAAATGAGGGCTTCAATGCGTCAAATCGCTGATAATAAAATGCCAGAGATTCCTTATTCGAATTGAAACAAAATATTGCGCAATTTATATATAAATTGAAGTGATTGAAAACTGAATATTTTTGTAACAGTAGAGTTCAGAGATGTCACAATGCTCGGAATGAAGAGGTAATGCTTGACAATGGTAAATAAGAAAATGTACAGCGCTGCTTGGCAATTAATGATTAAATATTCGAAAACATAAAAATTGGAAAAAGGAACTTCGAATGCGTCATGTCCTACGAACGAAAAGTCGATGCTGATGGTGCTAATTAAGAATATTTGGAGTTGGCAATTGATGAATTCTATAGTTGCATAGTTAACAATGGTACACTGGAGAAAGAAGCGGTATCAGGGCTCAAAATGCTCAGAGCAGGAAAGCAATGTTTACTTATGATCAATATCGGTATTTAAAAATTAACAAAAAAATGTAAAGCATAAACAATGAGAGACCAATCTCCGTGTGTGGGAGATGCTATTGCGTCATACTCTTAAAAGAGGAGTGCCTGGTGTTGTATCGAACGCAGAGAGCGCGTTCCTGTCAACGAGCACTGCGACACAACAACTTTAAAGAATTGGCGTATGAGCTTACCGGTGACGTCGTCGCACACGCGATATAAAAGAAAAAGATATAAAACAAATAAAAATCAAGTGAAACAACGCCTGTGAGCATTGGCTATACTATCGGAGATACGGCAGGGCTTAAGGGCCACTTAATTTCTGGAACTTCGTATTTATCAGCTATTCTCAATGCAACAAATTGGTGCGCTCTCCACTGGTTAGTTCTAAGCACAGTACGGGTATCTGTCAAGTCCAGCATAAGCCTACACGTGCAACACCTTTCACACACACACACACACACACACACACACACACACACACGCACACGCACACGCACACGCACACGCACACGCGCACGCGCACGCGCACGCACACACGCACACACGCACACACACACACACACACACACACACACACACACACACACACACACACACACATACACACATACATACATGCATACATGCATACATGCATACATGCATACATGCATACATGCATACATGCATACATACATACATACATACATACATACATACATACATACATACATACATACATACGTACGTACGTGCGTGCGTGCGTGCGTGCGTGCGTGCGTGCGTGCGTGCGTGCGTGCGTGCGTACATACATACATACATACATACATACATACATACATACATACATACATACATACATACATACATACATACATACATACATACATACATACATACATACATACATACATACATACATACATACATACATACATACATACATACATACATACATACATACATACATACATACATACATACATACATACATACATACATACATACTGCTATCAGCCGGAAAATAAAATGGGCCACTGCTCAGGGTAGCGGAGCGGCTGCGGGGCCGTAGAGGGGGGCGCTGTTGTCTGCCGCCGCTCGGTTAAAGTAGGAAGTTAAAGTAGCAAACCGCTGGAATGGAAAGAGGAAGCCACGGAGCTGGTAGAATAAGGAAATCAGGGAAGCTATTGAACAACGACAGGCTGCTTCAAGGGAACATCGAGTGGCAAAGAAAGCACAGGTATCTCAGGCGGAAATCGGCCAAAAATGGGAATCATATCGACAAAAGAAACTTGAGGTGCAGGCCCTTGTCCAAAGTAAAATAAAACAGTCCACTGATCGCTGGATGGCTGACATACACGATGCTTCTATAGGCGGAGCAAGAAAATTCTGGAACCATATAAGCTGGCTAGGGAAGAAGAATCAAAGAAAGCAGGATCGGATTCAAGATAACGAGGGAAATTGTTTAAAGGGAGATAATGCAGTGAACTACATTACATCAGTTATAGCCGAGTCATTTAAAAGCGACGATATGGTAATCTCCGCAAATCAGGAAGCAACACAAGGTAGCAGAATACAAAGCAGCTTAGAACTGACCAATCTAAACTGGAAAAAGGCAGAAAAATATATTCCTAAAAAGACATCTACAGGAATAGATGGAATTCCGATCAAGCTGATTAATGAACTTGGTCCAAAAAGTAAGGAAACGTTGTTAAAAGCTCTGGAAACAGTCATAACGAATAAGTAAATTCCGGACAGCTGGCGGCAGAGTAAAATGAATTTGATTTATAAAGGAAAAGGAGAAAGGATGCACATAAAATCCAACCGGCCGATTATCATAACATCTGTTATGTACAGGTTGGCCATTTAGGCGGTGAAATTAAAAGTGCAATCATGTGTACAAAGTAACAAGATACTCGGAGAACTTCAGAACGGCTTTAGAAATGGTAGGCGCTTAGATGATAGCCTGCTCGTGCTTACTCAATGCATCAAAACATCTAGAGTGGAAACTCGACCTTTGTATTTGGCCTTCCTGGACATAAACGGGGCGTACGACAACGTAAACAGGGAACTCCTGTAGAACATATTAAAAGCAGAAGTTATCGGTTCTGAGATAATAGAGTTCCTACAGGAAATATACCGGAATAACACAGTAGAAATTACGTGGGAAGGGATGAGAAGTACGGAAGATGTCAAAGTATGCAAAGGATTAAAACAAGGCTGTCCTCTATCCCCGGTGCTGTTCATGCTTTATATGATAAACCTGGAACGCAGGATACAAGACAGTAACCTAGGTTTTAACCTGTCATATAGATTAGGGGGAAAGGCGGTAGAGCAGCGCCTCCCCGGTTTGATGTATGCAGACGATATTGTGCTGCTAGCTGAGAGTCTGGAGGAATTGGAAACTCTAGTTAAGTATTGCGGAGACGAAGGGGACGCACTAGGCTTCAGTTTTAGCGCAGTTAAGTCGGGTCTGGTGATTTTCAACGGCTCAACTGTTCAGGGTCTTAAAATACAAGACCATGAAATACCCAGAGTAGCAGAATACAAATATCTGGGGGTATAGGTAAACGAAGGATTGGCATACATTGGAAAGCATGAGCAATCACTTGAGGCCAAAGGACGAAGGAATGCCGGTATAATGAAGCATAGGGCATTGTGGGGATACAACAGGCATGAAGTTTTGAGGAGTATTTGGAAAGGAATTACGGTGCCCGGACTTACTTTCGGAAATACGGTTTTGTGCCTAAAATCAGAGGTACAGTCGACATTAGAAATAAATCAGAGATCCTTAGGACGATTAGCACTAGGTGCCCACGGCAAAACTATAAATGAGGCGGTACAGGGAGATATGGGTTGGACATCTTTCGAAGTACGGGAAGCTCAGAGTAAAATATTATATGAGGAACGCCTGAGGAAATTGGACGGTAACAGATGGGCAGCTAAAGTATTTAAATACCTGTACTTAAAAGCGTTGACTCACAATGGAGGAAAAGAACTAGGAAACTAACTAGTAAGTATGCTAGTCACAAGGACGGAGAAATAAAGAGCATTAAGCAACAGGTGAAAAACACAGAAGGTAAAAATTGAATAAATTCGATGGAGAAGAAGCAGAGTGTGGAATTATACCGAAAGTGGAAAATGCTGATCAGGAAGGAAGCTTTCTTTGATAACCCAAGAGGCAGTGCCCTACTTTTTGAAGCTAGATCAGGGTGCCTTAGAACACGCAGCTACAAAAAGAACTTTAACAATGAAGATGACGCATGTGCTATATGTGGTAACTCCAGTGAAACAATTGACCATATTGTACTCGAATGTAGTGGTATTCACCCGAAATTTGATGCAGGCGCAGTAACTGTTCCTGAAGCTCTGGGGTTTAGAGATACCAGTGGCCGGGTGAATAAACCGGCGGTGGAAACTAGCAAAAAACGACTGGAAGATTGGTGGCTTAAAACCAGGGAAGTGACATAATGTTAGTAATGTAGAAACAAAAAAAAAATAAGAAATAGAATGATGGTTTAGTTAACCAATCTAAATCAATAATTAAGATATAGGGAGAAAAATGAACATGATAGCTACTGCTACCACCCCGTTTCAAAGGGGACGCTCCTATATTCCATCCATCCATCCATCGCTCGCTGGCAGCCAGGGTGCCCTGAGTGACGACAAACTTTGCCCTCGCCCTCGCGCGGGGAAATGTCGCGCTTGATAAATATCTAGTGTTGCGTTCAGCTGCTCAGCTGTTGACGGTCCCGACGATGGGGAGCGCGCATCGCCTATTCATCGAGCACATTGGGCTGTGACAGATCAGTTGGACAGCCGCAGTCTGTCAAACCGTGGGTGTGTGAAAAAAACGAGTGATAGTTTTGTTTTTGGTTGTCCTTTTATATTGCCCTCATGTTAGACGTTACTGCTAATCCCCTGCATCCGCCATAGCCGGATTTTAGGCAACGTGGACCAAGATGCCGCTTCGGCAGCCACCGTGACGGGCGCTTTTTCACGCCAGTGAGATAACAAAGACGGCGAACTTCTCTGCCGGCGCTGCTTCTCTTTCGCAACTCTCGTATTGGCACTGTCTTCGCAATAAGCTTGATATTGTGTTCAGCAAAACATCTGCAAATTTTTTTTAATGAGGGTCTACGATACGTAGTCTTGACGATGATTTCTTTACAATAGTTCAGTCCCAAAGAGATTCTTGGGAAGACGAGTCACACAAATTATTGTCAATGACAAAATTTATTTGGGAAAGCAGGTTAAAAATGTCATTAGCATTCTTCAGAGTGACCTTAGTGAGACGACAAGTTGTCGTAGGGGTCAAGAAGGGGTCTTCAACTGGTTGAACTTCTTGTATGTAGCTTCATGTTCTAAGACATCCTGCTCTAGTTTCATAAAATAATGCCACTGCTCCAATACCAAAAACTCTTACTTCTTAGTTTTGCTTTTTTTTTCAGTTTCAGTACAAGAATTGAGTAGATTTCTACACATTTTTCCATTCAGTTATGCTTCAGTTATGCCTCTATCTCTCGCAGTTGTCACCTTCGATTAGTGAAGTGTCACATACTTCCCAAAGTATGGTTTGGGTGGTCCGCACGATGTCCGTTTTTGTCTTCCCCATTACCGCAAATCACAAATTCATCGTAACCTACACGCACGGTAGCCTCGAATAAAAATGTATAAAAGTGAGGCAAAGTGTTATCCTAGACCAGGAAGAAGTTGTTGGCGGAAAGCAAACACGCAGGAAATACTTCAGCGCCCACTACCACTATCAGAACGTGAGGATTAGCGCAGACGCAAAGAGCTTAGGAACTTTGCGAAGCCCATCTCCCGTCCTTCGCCTTGGTCTCAATCCTATCAAATAAGGATAAGACAGAAGGAACGCTCCTGCAAGTTCCAGTTTCCCGTGTACTGGGGCCCAGTCTCGATAAACCTGTGACCGCTAATCTGTCCTGGGAAACCGAAACCGGCTCACAGTACCAGAAACAGGCCTGCCATCGATTGATGCTCCAGCTGCTTACGGAGATCGGCTTCTGCACAACATCGGCTTTAGGTGCAACGTCGAATGGTAAATGGAGTTTGTATAAAAGCGCAACCTGGGGACAGATTAAAGGTACTGTGAGTATAATGCCGATTGGGCAATGAAAGTAATACTAGTAGTATTGGTGAACGCCTGCAGACGATGAAATGAGTGCAATGATCACTCTCAATCATTCAAACAAAGCAAAGCATGGCAGTCTAAAAAATTCATGGGTGATGTAAACCTTATATAAAGTGTCAAGTGCCTGCACAGAGAATAGACACTGAGTTTTTGCCGCATCCAGTCTAGCGTTTTCCTCCGTGCAAAGCTCTGTTCACGTGCATTGACATGACACCTTGCCTCAGTCGAATGAGTGTGGGTTTGAAGCTTGAGAGCTCTAGTCGCTTACGTGACGCTTAATGCAAACAGCCCAAGCACAAGCGAAACGAACAAAAAAAAAACGAAACGAAAAGCACTAGGCGTTCCTATATAAACTAACAAAAAGCTTATTATCTTGATAACTAAAACATCACCTTCCGTGGTGGGGCAGTGGTTAGGGCACTCAACATTGTTCCCATGGATGCGAGGTCGAATGCCGGGCGCGGTGGCCGCTTTTCAATAGAGGCGAAAAGCAAGGTTCCGTGTGCTGTGCGCAATCGGTCAAAAGAACCCCAGGTAGTCGCAATTTCCGGAGCCCTCCACTACGGCGTCTCTCACTGCCTGGGTCATTTCGGACGTTAAATTCGACAAACCAAGCGCAATCAATAACTAAAACATCAAACAAAAATACCCGAGCGTCGCGCAGTTTCGTATAGTATCCGAGTGCGCAAAAAGGTAAACACAACCTAAAACTTAAAGCAAACGCCAATAAATTGCGTTATCTTATATATACAAAATGAGCTTCGGTAAACTACATCTAAGCTAGCAGAGAATGTCGAGATTAAAAATGTTGAATACTAAACTATAGCATGTTCCAATAAAGACAAAACTCAAAGGTGGCCGTATGTCGTGCGATATCTGATGTCTGTGCACCATGTTTCTCGAAATTACCGGAGCCCTCCACTACGGCGTTTCTCACAGCCGCCGTCAGTTTCCAAAGCTATAACCAAAAATAAGAAATGCTAAATGAATTATAATTAATATTGAAAAGTAATATACATGACTTTTACATGCGATTACAATGCATGCCAGCCACGATAAGCGAATGCAAGTGCGCATACGCAACCGTGAGAGCAGGAAGATGAGAGTACAATGACAGACGAGCGCAAGATCATATTTCCCGGCAGCTCGGAAATTGCATTTTTCACGAAAAAAAAAACGCATCCAGTTCTACTCACAACATCTATCCTATTCCCTTAGAGTTATAATGCTCGCATGTCAGGAAGGGCAGCTTCATGATGCTTGAAGCCAAGCGACGCAGTTAGCACACTGCACCGTGGCAATCAGTACGAGAAGCACGCGTGGTCTTTTTCTTTTTTTTTTTTTTTTACTTCCAGCGTAGACGAATTATTGCTCTCCTGTGGGCAAGATATAGTTATACCAGGTAAAATGGGGCCCATCCGCATTACATCTTTAAGGCAAGAATATGCCAGTGTTTCATCAAACACTTTCCAAAACTCGCAGTGGGATCAAACTAGAAAAAAATATTTGCAGGAACAAACCTTCTCCCGAGGCGAACGTAGTATTCTCCTAAACTTCTCTAATTATCTAACTAATTATATAGGTTCCACTAATTAACATTTTATCTATTGCAACTGGATGGTTAGTCCCTAATTGTGAGTGTGGAGCCGTGAACACGAATATGCCGTATCAGTTTTTGGAACGAAGACTATGTTTATAGCGTTGCAGCGCGTGAAACTCCGACACCTTTTCAGTGCGAACCGCAAACTGAGTGCGATAGACGCGTCGAACGCTCTGTAAAGCAGCGATTGATTGGTTGCACAACTTTTATTTCCATCGGAAATGAGCGTCTTCATCCCCGCGCCCGGCACGCATGCCGGGGAAGACGGGGAGTCGTGGGCCCGCGGATTAGAGGCTGACAGGTAGCCCTTGGCTTGTTTCGGCCTCATTCACTAAATGGACGGTGCGGTGCTGAATCGCAGGATCCGTGCTTCGCAGCAGGGCATCCGAGGCTACTCTACTTGTAATATTTTCTCCTATCCCTGGAGATTGTCCTATCCCTGATGACGTTTGAAGTGTCAACGGAGCTAAATTCCAACCGCCATGCACTTTATTTCACTCCATTGCACTTAAAATGAAGAACGCGCATATGACAACGACTGGTCCTTTGCACGCACCAAGCTGCGAAAGAAAAGGACGTCTGTGAGGGGGTGCAGTACCGCTTCCAGTTGGAGGAGGAGGAGGAAGAACATTTATTTCCGCCGAATATGGTGCAGCAGCCACCTACGAGTCCGCACGCAGGCGTCCGGGGAGGCAGTCTGTCACACCGCGGCCAGAGGACACCCGGCCTCGTCTAGGAGAAGAGGTCTTCAGCCTCGGCCGCCAGGCGGACGGCGAATCGCTGTGTTTTTTCGTCAGAGCTTCTTAGCGTGGTCTCCCATTCATCGCTAGTTTTAATCGCGTTGCGCCCTGGAGCACGAACGCATCTCCATATTATATGATCTAATGTTGCCACGTGGCCGCAAAATTTACAAATTTCGGTTTCTGCACCGTCCCTCTTCCGCCCTCTGGCACCCGTCCAACTCCTCCACAGGGGCGAAAAGAAATTTCGAGCTTGGAGTCTTCTCCAGTCATACGATTCCTTTTTACTCAGGGATCTAACCGGTGGCGGATATATCCTCCGGTCTTTCTTCAAGTTGTCCGTTACATCCCTAAAGGTACCTATACATTCTTTGGTTTTAGATGTTGTGGAGGCGTCCGCAGCACCCCGAGGTAGCGAGGAGCGGGCGAGCATGTGGGCAGCCTCGTTGCCGGCGAGACCGGCGTGTGCTGGGGTCCAGATTATGGTCACGCCTTCGGCGAGAGACGACTCGTTCAGAAGTTTTGCAGCACGATTGCTGACTCTACCCTTGCTAAAATTTCTAACCGCCGCTTTGCTATCGCTGATGACGTGTTTCACGCCTGGTCGTGCAATGGCAATGGCTATTGCAATCTCCTCCGCCTCTACCGGCGGTAGATCTCGATTGCTTTCTATTCCTATGGCGATCCCAGTGTCCAATAGGGCGACCGAGGTTACGTCGCCTTCTTTCCCGATCGCTGCATCGGTGTAGGCGACCGATCCCGGCGGGAGTTTGTCCAATTTGTTAGCGAGGTGCTTAGCTCTGCTTTTTCTCCTCCCCTCGTCGTGTACGGGGTGCATGTTCTTCGGTATGGGCGAGACGTATAGATGCTTTCTGATTTCTCGATCTATGCTTTCTCTGACACTTTCGCCTTCCCCGGGCGCTAGTAGGTTTACCCAATCGAGGATTTGCCTACCCGCCGCCGTTCCTGCGAGTCGCTCTCTCTGGGACAGCCTGACCGCCGCAGCCAGCTCTTTCCACTCATTATGCAACCCCATTTTCTCTAGAATGTCGTTAGAAGTAGTTATGGGGAGTCCTAGAGCGCACTTCGTGCATCTCCTAATTATGGTGTTTAATTTGTGTTCTTCGGTCTTGTTGATATTTAGGAATGGAGTCGCGTAGCACATTCTGCTCGTGACAAAAGCTTGTACGAGTCTGAGTCTACTAGCCTCCGTGAGACCACTCCTTCTGTTGGACGTCTTCTTAAATACTCTGACTACGAGCTCCGCCTGATCTTTTAATTTCTTCATCAGGCTTTTGTTACTACCCCTGCGGTTGATAATCATACCTAATATTCTAATTTCATCTACTTTCCGGACTTCGTTTCCGTTGACTTTAATTTTGATATCTGGAGTTATCTTCCCACTACTGCTGGTCATTACCAGAAGCTCCGATTTTTCTGGCGAACAGCATAGACCTACGTCCTCTGCGTGATAGCTGATTATATTTGCTGCCTCTTGGAGCCTGGATGTGATGTACGAGTCGTTCCCTTCGCACATCCAGACGGTCACATCGTCCGCGTAGATGCTTAGTTTTAAGTCATCGAGATGGCCAAGCTTACTGGGGAGCTTCCTCATTACGATGTTAAAAAGGCAAGGTGAGAGCACAGCCCCCTGCGGAGTGCCTCTGTTACCCAGCGGGAACTCCTCCGAACATAAGCCCTGAAAGCTGATGATCGCCGTCCTGTCTCGCAGGAATGATCTAATATAGTTGTAGGTTCTTTCGCCTACTCTAAGCTCAGCGAGCCCGTCGAGAATGGCGTCGTGACTGACGTTGTCAAAAGCTTTCTTAAGGTCTAAGCCTAGAATAGCTTTCGTATTTTTTTTCCTGAAGTCTCTGACAACATCGTTATGTAGTCTGAGCATGGTATCTTGCGTACAAAGGCCGGGCCTGAATCCGACCAATTCAGCCGGCCACGCATCATTCTCTTCGGTGTATTTGGTTAGCCTCCTCTGAATAACTTTCTCAAGTAGTTTGCCTACGCAGGATGTTAGCGATATTGGGCGGAGATTCTCCAAGCCCGGTGGTTTTCCTTGCTTGTGGATTAGGGTGATCTTAGCCCTCTTCCACTCTTGGGGTACTTGACCACTCTCCCACACCTGATTTAAATATTTGGTTAGGGCATTGATCGATTCGTCGTCCAGATTTGCGAGCATCTTGTTATTAACGAGGTCCGGCCCGGGGGCCGAGCGTCTTTTTAGGCCGTGCAGCTCCGCTCTGACTACTGCCACTGTTATGGACGCGTCAAGCTCGCTGTTCGCCGGTCCGTTGTAATCTCTGTAATGCGCTGTGGCGGGGGGAGCTACGTACATGGACTTGAGCTTGTCAATGAGCTGTTTGTCCGTACCCTTAAAGTTATACCTCGCCTTGACCTGTTCTATATTGGCGACCGTTTTGGACTTAGTCGGGTCTATCAGGAACCTGAGCAGTTGCCACGTCTTGGCCCCATTCATGGTGCCCTCCATCTCGTCGCATTTGTTATCCCAACGTTGCGACTCGAGTTTCCGGGCGTATTTTTCTATTTCGACGTAGTGTCTGGCTATCTCTCTCCTGAGATTGCGGTTCCACTTTTGCTTTTTCAGCTTCTTCGTTAGCTCTTCTTTCTTTTTGAACATGCCGAATAACCTGCTATCCATCGCCTCAGGCAGAGCTTCGCCTTTAATTTCTTCGGTGGCCTCGTTGACATGGGTAATTAATTGGGTGGCCCAATTTTGAATGCACTCTATATCTCCAATTTCTTCCCGTTCTCTGATCTGTCTGAATTTATCCCAATCCACTTGGGTTTCCGTCCGACACACAGCGCGCTTAACGCTCACTTTCCTACTTACTTCTACCTCTAGCACGTAGTGGTCGCTACCTAGATCCTGATGCTTGTTCGTCCACTTGACTATGCCAGTTCTATGGCAGAGAGTCAAGTCCGGGTTTGTGTCCGCTGACACACTGTTGCCCATCCTCGTCGGGCATCTAATGTCGTTAGCGATGTAGAGGTTTGACTCAGTGATATCTTCCAACAGCGTTTGACCCTTCGGGCTGCTGGTCGTGTAACCCCATTCTCGATGTCTGGCATTAAAATCGCCGGCTATTATTAGTGGGTTCTTACCTGCCAGGCTAATCGCTCTCTTAAATATCGGGCCAAACCTCGCCTTCGTGCACTTCGGGGAGCTGTACACATTGAGTAGAAATATGCTGCCTCTGTTCTTTTTACCGGTCAGGATTTCCACAAAGACCGTTTCGGTCTCCCTGTTACCTACTTCGTGCTGGACGACGGCGACGTTGTTTTTGACGTACGTCACGACCTGTGTTTTACTTCCCTTCCCGCTATCGTAGCTTTTGTACCCCGAAAGCTTCCATACACCTCGCGTTTCCTGCAGAGCCATTGCCAAAGGCTGTGTGTTCTGGCTAGCTACGTACTGTTGCAAGAGTCATCGCTTCATTGACAACGACCGGCAATTCCATTGCCAAATTTTAGACGTTTTGGGATCCATTATGATTTTGATATTGTATACCCGATGCGTTGCAAAGGGCTTGAAGCATCTTTTCTAGCACTCCAAATCTCGCCTCAAGTTTCTTATTCAGGTTCAATTCGAAGTCTATGATTTCATCCTTGACTAATTTTCTAAAAGCCACGTGCTTTCTGGCTTGTCCAATTACACTAGTGTCGTCCGATTTACGTTTCGCAGGTCTAGCCTGATCGATATTCATTTCATCTGAGTCGTCACTGTCCCTGCCACAATTGCTCTCGCTCGCCCCACCGGGGCCCCGTATGACGGGCGGCCTGAGCATCGGAGGTGCCGGTGCAGGTGTAGCTTTTGCCTCTTTTAACTCTTTAATTACCTCGACTAGAGATTTGAGGGTTTCTTTAATCTCTTTGATGTCTTCTTTAATGATTCTGATTTCTTTGCTATGCTCGGCTTGAGTCTGTTGTAATTCCGAAAGTTCCAAGTTTTTTTCTTTGGAGACCCCGCTAGCGAAGCTGACCGACTTACCGCCTGCGTTAACTTCTTCATTCGTCTTTGCTTGTCCGGCCGGCGTCTCCCCGGGCTTCGGCCAGTGGTTCTTGTCTTCCTTGGGTGGCGGTGGTTGTGGCGGCCCCCTGTTCTTGCTCTTGGATCTGGGCTCATCTCTGGTGACGGATGCGCTGGAGTCTCTCGCACGGCCCGTTGTGCCCGCGGCGTCGCCTCTTCCTCTCGATCTGCCCCGGGTTTTCGTTGGCTCTTGCTGCTTGTTTTGAGCCTGGGTGGCTTCTTTCTCTGCTTGTCGGACTTTGAGAATGTGCGGGGTCCGGTACATGCTTCTGCAGCGGTTGTGCCCCAGGGGGTGGCAGCCGCCGCACAGTAGGCATTGCGGCTCGCAGTTTTGTTCGTGCCCCTCCGGTGGATTAAGCATTCTGCACCCTCGGCATCGAGGGCTGGTGGGGTCCGGGCAGACGTCCGACCGATGTCCTAGGTTGCCGCATGCGTAGCACACATCGAATTTCTTTTTGTAGAGGTTGCACCGGTATAGCAATCCGTTGAACCAGACCTCTCGCGGGACTTCTTGGTCTTCGAAAATGATGAGCACGGTTTTAGACTTTTTCCCGAGCCTCCTCGCTCCAATGTCGCCAGGGTTATCTCTGAGTCCCTGCCGAATTTCCTCCTCCGTGACGTCCAGCGGAACGTCGTATATGACGCCCTTGCCGCCCTCCGGCATGGCCGCGTGAGCAGTTGCGTCTATCTCAACTGGCCCGATTTTTATGGTCGTAATTTGCTCGTACCGCTTTGCCCTGCCGAGCTCCGGGGTCATAATTAGTAGGGACTGATTCTTCGGGTTGGCGATGAATCTGTCTTCCCCGTTCAGGTTGAGGCCTGCAGCCGTAACCAGGACCTGGCGCAGCTTCGGTCCCGCTTTCCTTGTCAGCTGATCGGCGCCGCCGTGCGGTCGCAGCACTACGCGGAACATCTCCTTCGGTATTTTCGATCTGACCGTGCCTACGGATCTCTCGGCGAGTGACCTTCCTATCGCTTTTTGCCGCGATTTGGCGGCCTCGGTCCCTTTGCTCCCCTTCACGGGTGCCTCCTTCTTCGCTTGGGACGCTGCGTCGCATTCCTTCACATATCTGCCTCCTTGTCGGCGGAACCATGAATTTTCTTCTAAGGCCTCAACCGCCTCCATATTTCCGTCCTTACTAGTGTCAGAGTTCGGCTGGTAGCTCTGATTTTCCTCGCTCTGCCAGTCCATGCCGTCCACGCTCCGAGGGTCTTCCCTCAAGGGCGGCTAGGCCGGACGCTAGGCTCGGACGCTAGGCTTAACTTGGCGGCGTTGTTGCTCCGAACTTCAAAGTATCGTAAAGACCAAATTGGTGGTCCCACCTTTTAGAGAGTTGGTTCCACTTGATCCTCGGGACTTCCGAAAATCGGTCCGAAGTGAGATGTTGCTGGGTGCACCCAAAAGCCGCCGAAAAAGGCCATTAACAGCAGAGCTCGACGTGGCAGCATCTTCACTCCTCGGCGCCCCCTGGCGGGCTCCCTTCCAGTTGGAATTCCAAAACACTAGCCAGTGGTGACGTTATCACCGGACGCCGCTTCTCTTCCGAGCTTTCTCAGATTATCCTCACGCTGCAGGGCTCTAGCAAATTATATTTTTTTTTTTGTTTCATTAACTGACTAGGCACAGTCTTGCCCCTGGGTTCGAAGCACTCATTAGGACTGACCACGCAAACTCGATAATTAAACATAATTATTGGTTTCAGATAAATATCTGAATAATTAGCGGCTTGTTTCACCCTGTTATATCCGCGCGGGGAAGTTTCTCCCTGCACATGTTTTTTTTTTTTTTTCTATTGCGAACCAACTGTCTCTAGAAATCTTCGGAAGTGTTCTCTAAAACATGCGTAATACTCGACTATATTTTCGTCGTATTTCACCCGTGGCGAACACGTGGCGAGCAAAACGACCAAGTTAGCTATGTCTTGTGCATTCAAAAATATTGAAGAAAAAGCGAGCTTGACGCCATATTTCCCAGAAAATTTTCTGTAACCAATGGGAAGTAAATCAGCTGGAAAGATAACTGAGTTCGTTCGAACGGAGCAAGAATCGAGCTAGGACCTTCGAATTGCGAGACGGGCAGAATACGCATTAGGCTGCAAAGGATAATCGGTTCAAACTGAATAAAGATGAATCAAGTGAATGCGCAATGAGGACAAAAGAGACCGGAAACTCGAGCAGTTCATTCCTTTCAGCAAACATTTTTAAAACAAACACAATGAACTCGAGATAAATTTTTGTTTTAGAAATTCACGTTACCCTCTGGAGATTGCTAGAAAAAAAAAGGACCTTTTAAAAACGTTGCTTTTACCGTTTCGGAAAGCACAGGATGTCTTTCTTTATGACACGTGTTTTTGCTGCGTTCGAGCACGCGCTCGAAGGCTTAGTTTCGTAAGGTCTGGCCGGCCTTCTCACATGCATGAATTGTCTGCGCTACACTTGGTCTGTGCTTACAATTTTGGGTCTGTTTGACTTGCGGAGTGCATAAAATGTGGCAATGCTATAGCGTCCTCATTACTTGCATCACTCATACATATTTCGAGAGGATCACGTGACACACTCGCACAGTACAAGGAATGAAATATAAATGAATTTCACCAAGACCCCGAAAAAAGGCAAGGATAGTATTTCGGACAAGCGAAAGCATGTCATCGGTGCGGCAACGTGGATGCTTACAAGGGGCGTAATATGAAACTGCATCAAGGTTGTGACAGCCTTTTTTTCTCTATTCCTTGCGCACGCGAGGGAAAAGAACTTAGAGCAATACGCGTGCGTTCCGGCATTGAGTTAATCTTGATGGAACATGGATTACATGTCTACATTTTTTTTAACATTTGGGAAGAACTACGCAATCTCCGTTCTCAGTCTTTTTGTTAAATTTGCCGCTTTATAAATTCGGATATTTTTCGAGGTTCACTCAAATCGTATAAAGACTTCGGTATTAAGTGAAACTGTATACCTATTTCATCTCTACGTGAAAACGTTTACTCACAGTGCTGTTTCATCATATCATTTTATTTGAAATTTAGGCTTCGAAATTACGGTCGTGGGTATTCGCCGCTAATACTCACCTTGAGATTAGCAAGGATCGTAACATCCTGTTTTAGAATTACTACAAGAAGCTGAAATCGCTTAGAATCTGCACTCATCTCAAAATGGCCCCTATATTCCAGAAAATATACTTTGAAAATAATTTGCGTCGTTCGCATCTGCTAGCTTAAACCGAAACAAAGCTCATTGAAGTAAACAAAACTATCGCTTTTTGCCAATCATCCCGTATATCCAAGAACATGGCAGTGTAAGCAGTCTTGATGGCTAGCCCCCGCAGCACATTGAGCAATCTACGGCTTCTTTGTTCGAAGACGACGTCCATTCCTTTTTCATGTTGACAATGCTCTCAAAAATGTTTCAAACCGGACGAATCGTTCTGCTTTGGTCTTCCGACGAGAAAAGATTTTTTTTATGTGAAGTGGAAAACACATATTGCCTCAATATATAACTAGGCACAACCTAACTTAGAAAACATGTTAAGGATTTAATAAAGTACCCTAAAATTCGAATCATTATACCAACCAGTGGTTAATGACTGTTTATTCATGGAAGGAGTCATGGCGATTATGTGGTTTTTCATTAATGATAATTGACCTTCGCAGGAAACTTAGCACGCAGTTCTCACGTTGGAAGCTTGTCGAACGTGTTATTTTTGAAGGGCCGAATAACGCATACCCGAACCTTTGATAGTGAGGAACGCAGCAGCCTCAGAGCAGATTTTATAGTGTCATGCCCAAATGAATTGCCACTTGGAATTTAATACTACTGAGAGTTCGACGACAGTATAGTTTTGGAAATATCCCCTCTCCCAAGCACGCACGTTAGCTTGGCTGCAGTGCGTTTTTATTTTTCAAGGAACTTTATTGACAAAACCAAATAACATGTACAAACACTGTTTCGACCGATAGCAGTGGGCTAGTGGCCGGTCCAAATACAAATATTATTCTCAGGTTCAGCCCTACAGGATCAAGGATTGAAAGAAACAATAATGACATAAACGCAACATTACTGCTACAATTGCATACATCTGCAAGAATACAACAAAGTGCAAGTAAAATAATATACGCACATAATTATGAGTACCAAATAAAATCGATAAGCATAATAGTACTACCATGAAGTCACCCCGAGGGGCATCTTCGGATACGCGGCGGAAAAGAGTAAACCAGGGAGTTCTCGTTCGGCAGTAGTTGTGACGGAAGTGGTGCGGTATATTTCCAAAATGAAATTAAAAAAGAAGTTTCGACGACGTCTGTGTATAATAATCACCGCAGGGCGAAGGCCCCTCGCACTCACCTCTAACGAACCTGGTCTTGAGCTAGCTGCATCATCTTAACCCATGCAAAATTCTTACCCTTATCCGCCCACCTAATTTTCTACCGGACCCTGCTACGCTTTCCTTCCTTGGAAATCCACTCTGTTACCCTAAGCGACCATCGGATATCCTCTCTTCGCACTTCATGTCCTGCCCATGCCCATTTCTTCTTCTAGATTTTCACACTGGTTATTTCTCTGGCCCACCTTGCAGGCTCACTCTCGCTAACAAGATCTACTGTGTATGGTCTATTTTTGTATATGATCCATTATTGTTGCATGTTTTCTACTTTTCTCGTATATAATTTATTATGTATATGAGATCTATTGTCGAGTAGCTTTTTCGGCGCTCAATATAGGAGAATTTAAAAATCGAACAAAGGCAGAAAGAGGGACACAGAACTGGTACCAGTCCTGCTTCCATATTTCTCGCGGTTATCATCTCCTAAATTGCGCTATAATGAAGCCAGGGAAATCTTACAATTTATCCCGCAGTCAAGCTCTTTTACAGTAATGTTGGATAGCTTTTACAAAAACCTGCCTCGTCGTTTGGCAAATTAAATTTCAGGGTTTTTTGTTATTTATATTCGTAGTTATCTTAGTGAATGCCTTGTATGCAACGAATAGTAACCTGACTCATCGATAGTTTTTCAAGTCGCTGATGACCCCTTCTTAGACATTAACAGAATATTAGGATCATTCAAAATTTCCGGCCCTAGGTGATGAGGCAATGCGTATACAGGCTCGTCTGTTTTTCCACAACGTTCTCTCTGCCATCCTTCATTTAATATGCCGCTACCTGATCCTCCTCACTTGCTTTCACATTTTTCATTACTGTAATGCTACTCGTGTATTTTTTTTTTTTTTGTTGCATGCAGTACGTCTCACTGCTGCATACTATTGGCGCTCTATTATTATCGTCCTGGTTACTTCAGCTACTGCGTAAATTACCGCCGAAAACTATTTGGCTGCTTCGCCTATTTTATTCGTAGTAGTAAAGAAATCATCTGCCTTGTCTATCAGTACATCCGTCTAAGTTTTTCTTATGCCGAATTTTTTTTATTGCATTTAAGCTAACATCGTTTATTACAGCACGTACAGTTTGGATTTTACTACCTATTTTGCAAATTTTAGGCCCATTGTTTAGATTTAACAGTTCTATCTTGTATAATGTGCTAAATACCTTATCGACCAGATCTTTCGTCTCCTTAGACAGTTTTTGTACATCGTGTCAAACAATATTGCCGCCGATGCTTTTACACTACATTGTGATAATGCTTCTCTACCGCCTCTAGAGACCCAAGTAAAATCAGCGCCTGCAGGTCAAGACGACGAGCATGAAGACGCCTGTTGAGGAGCCCTGAGCACGGTCGACATAAGAACACGGCAGCGACTCGGCACTGAACTCCGTGAAGTCATCACCAATTTGGAAGGTCAAGAAGGCACCATCCTAAATGTCTTCTTGCACATGCTGCCCGCATTACGCCTTCGCAACCAATGTTTGATAGAAAAAACTTTACAGCAAGTACAAAGTCTTGGCTACTGGTCATGCCGCCTTACCTAAGTAATGAAATTATAGATGCCTTTCTGATAACCCAACATCTGGACATTTGGGGCACAGCCCAACACTCTCACGAATTCGCTCTTAGTGGCGGCAAACAGCTAAGACTGTTCGTCACTGTACCAGCACCTACCGTGAATGTCAAAGACGTAAAACTCCGCCTGTACAACCGACAGGACGTCTTCGTCCTATTCCGCCGCTTAGGACTCCGTTCCAGCAAGTAGGCACGCACCTGCTTAGACCTTTTCCTATGGCCAACTCAGGGCACCGCTGGATTGCTATTGCCACGAACTACCTCACGTGGTATAATGCCAAATCGCGAGCTTTGCATTCTGCAACAGCGGCTGATGTAGAGAACTTTTTCATCGAGTGCATCGTCCTCCGTCAAGGTGCGCCCGAGGCCTTGATCACTGACTGTGGTTTCGCGTTCATATACCAACTCATGGCATATATTTTTTTGTTTAAGCATCAGACACGACCGCAGAACTACTGCATGCCACCTCCAACCAAACGGGCTCACTGAGCGCCTTAGTAAGAATAAGGCAGGTATGATCCCTATATATGTAGACGTCGAGCACCGCACATGAAGGACATTCTTACCTATGTAACTTTCCCTTACAATACCACATCTTAAGAAACAAGTGAGTTTTCGCCTTCCTCCTGATGCATGGCCGATAGGTTATTTCCATGCTTGACGCTATGCTTCCCCGTGAGTCAGAGGCCTACACTTACGACGATGTTCAATTTGTAACCCAGCATGCGGAAGAAGCCCGACAGCTGCAAGACCACGCATAGAAGACCACCAGCGCGTCGATGCACGTATGTACAACTTACGGCATCCTGACGTTTTATTTTTCGAACCTGGGATAAAGTGTGAATGTGGACTCCCGCTCACCATCGCGACCTTAGTGAGAAGGTCGCCGTCGCTACCTTAACCCATACAAGGTCGTTTGCCGTATAGGCGACGTAAATTATGAGCTGCTTCCCATTGTACCGATTCCATCTCATCGGCCGCCTCATTCTGAAGGTGTGTACGTGGTTCGCTTCAAACCTTAACTGTGAACGATAGGACTACGTATTCTGACTCTACGCTCTGCTTACCCTTTAACGTGTCAGTTATGCCGGAACGTGCGTCGAAACGATGCTCCTTTCAGAAGGGAGGGTAGTGCCACCCGTGGTAACAATATGTGCTGCAGCGTGCAAGGTACTTATCGGCTACAGAAATAAAAAAAGAGGAAGATCGCCCGGAGTGCGCGTGCAATCGGCTGCCGCCGCTTTGCATAGCTCCAGCTGCCGCTTCAGCCTCTTACGCATGAAATCCCCGGCGTCCTTCGAATCTGTCCTTCTAGATTGCCATCTCTGATCGCTGAAAGAGCGCGTCACAATATCTCTATAATAATGTGTTCATTTATTGTGCACTATACCCAAATTTTTAATAACTGCAGCAAAGCAAATACAGGATCTGCTGCAGAAAGGCCAAGACTAAAGGCTGTGAGGCGCGACGAAGGCATCTGTCCCTCTGCTTCAAACTGAAGTGCAGCCATATTGTTACGATGCGGGGCCTTGATATGGCCAGCTAACACGTCATAGCACACTGAGTAGAGCGGGAGATTTCCATACCGCACATCTGACCGCACACACTTCAGCGTCGTCGTCTCTCTGCAATATTTCCCAATTCTTTTTCGTCACATGACCATCCCCGTCGTTAGAAGCATAGTGCCGATGCTTGCTACTGCGGGAACAGAGAAGGCGGCTGGTAAGGTTTAAGACGGGTCACATGGACCATCTCCGAAGGTGATGCGAGTAGCAAGGAGTTAGTTACCAAGGGTTCGCTTTCGTAAGCAACATCGGTCACTTGGCGAACAGCACGGTATACCGCGGCAGGAGCTCTTCACTTAGGCAGACACAACGGAATGGGAACCACAGCAACACAAGAGAGCCAGGTGCATACTGGACGTCAAGATGGTGGTGGTATGATGGCTTTTCTGAGCTTCCTGAGAAGCAGAATGTCGGCTGCGGGCAATTCGACGCGCGGCGTCAGCTCGGACAATCATGTCTCGCGTGTAAGCGCAGATGGCATCGGGAGCAAGGAAGATTATTTCAAAGGGAAGCACTGGATCTCGTGGAAAAAAAAAGATATAAGAAAGAGTATCCATTGGTGTCGTGAAGGGTGACGTTATGTGTAAAGGTCACAAAAGGTTAGACCCAGCGTAGTATGGTTTCGCAAAAACATTCCTAGGCGTGTGGTTCCAAGAAGCATTTTCATGGATGCCACACGTGAGCCATATATTCAATGAACTGGCACGAACCGGCTTATTTATACATCATCGTTCTCTCTTGAACTTTATTACAACAGCCAACCTTTTTTCTTTCATGTAATAACCCCCTGAAAATTTTATTACATTTTCCATTATGCCCTGAGGCAATAAACAACGTTACAAAAAAAACTAATTTTTTTTTTTCGTTATCTGAGGAAAGGCATTGACCCTCAAACTTCAGTACTATTGTATTCCCTGGTGGTTTATTGACCGGGCGAAATAGGTTGACTTTTTTAATTAAGTTCCAGCGTATTTTTTTAAGCCAACTGATGAGGTGCATAAGGTAGTTGTTCACTTTGGTTTCTAGAATTGTTATATCAGGCGCTGTGAAAGAAATCTTTGTACCATCTGCATAAAGGATGATTTCTGGTGATTCTGGTATTTTGAAGATATCATTTATATGATTTATAAAGAGTAGCTGTCCCAACATCCCTGTGGAACGCCCTGAGTTAATTTTAGTTGTGGTGAACTCGAGCCATTTATGCGTACGATTTGATAGCGACCATAAAAATAAGGAGAGAAAAGTTGCAGCGCAATAATAATTTCTAAAGAAATCCTAGGGTGTATTTTATATCCTCTGTGTAAGGAACTATTTTATTCTAATGTAAAATAAAGCCTGCTCTGTTTATTTCCCTTTCCGAAAACTATATTGGCTTTCTGTAATGATGTGTTTATCAAAAAATAACGTTGGTCGCCTATGAATGACACGTTCAAAGATGTTTCACAGCGTTGACAGCACGGATATAGGGTGATCAGTTTCCAGATTCCTAGTTCTCCCACCTTTATATACTGCAGTGACTCTTGCGATCTTTAATTTTCGTTGAAACACTCCTGTAGATAGCGTAAGATTTATAATATAAACCAAATAGTCAGATATCACTGTAGATATGGACTTCAACTCAATCGGACCAATGCCATCGATTCCAGGGACAGCATTATTTTTTAACTTGTTTATTAAGACCTTTACTTCATGGGTACATGTTGGACGCATATAAACAGACTCACGTAAAAGTGTTACAACCGATACTGAGTCATCTCCTCTAATTTTAGATGTTTTCTTAGTTTAGCCAAATATCTGTTCTGCAGAGACATCCTGAATACCTCAATGTTCTCTATTAACGCTGATTTCTTGATGAAATTGTTCGTTACTAGCTTTTGTCTTCTATTTCATCTTCAAACCAAAACTAATTGAATTTACCGTCTTATGGTCACTGCCTTCTATGTAGAAACGAGAGCTTAGGAAAACATCTTTATTATTTAGGGATCGTAAGTCAAGAACGGACAAGAGGAGTTCATAGTGTATCGATTATTCTGAGCAACAACACCGCGGCATAAGTTGCGTCATCGATGTTTTGTTTCTTGGATGTGGCTTGCTTTTTGCTGTATCAAACAAATCACACAAATACGTTCGACTAAAATGTTATTTTGTGTCGTTTCTGGAAATTGAACATAGTGGCTCTGAATGGTTGCGTGGGAGGTGGCGCGTTTGACTAGCGAAATGTATTACTCAAACGCACTTTCTTTTTTTCGCGCAGTTCGTTTTTCTGCGAGTGTACTCCAGCTGCACCGTTTGGACTCGCCAAAGTGCATTTTTGCGAGTGACATTTCTCGTAAGTGCAAGTGTGTAGTAGTGTACTATTACCAGTAATTCGCGCATATCCCATCCGTTATATATATAGTGCTCAAGGCATAGGTTTGCTTATCAGGACCTATACGCATTGTCTTTATTGAGGTTTGTGTATCTTAGCAAATATAGTCACGCTTCCTTTCGCCATACGTTATGTTTTGTGTCGAAATATTGAGTATTGACGAAAATTTTGATGATTTGTTTTCATTTCATAACAATTTGCGAATGTTTTGCATCTCAATGCTTAACTCAGCTGCGGCTGTTTAGATTTTTTTGCGACCTGCGACTTGTAAGCGGAAGCAATCAAGATTCGTTCCACCCAACTGTATTCTGCCGCTTCTCGCCTGTAGCTTGCGGTAACGGATGCATGCACAACCATCACTAACATGAAACTGCTTGCTGAGCGCTTTTACTGCGGAAAATGCTACCTTATGTGTCATCAGTTTACAAGCTGAGTTACGAGCTGGTTTACAAGTGAAGACCTATGCTGTCAGTTCGTTTCTTCACAAACCAAATTAAACGTTGTACAGCAAACATGTGGTCCTTATCTAATATTTTGCAGCATATTTAAAAGCGTAATCGCCTTTCTTTCCACTGCTCGAAAATGCAGAAAACCACGCGCTCGCATCGCGTTTCACTCGTGGGCAGCGAGGACTGTCGTTATGCTCCCAACCAGCACAACATATTCGATTAGAAGGACTGCAATGAGAACGAAGTCACTTCGCAGGCTCCCTAGCAAAGACAAAAGAATGCGAATGCCGTCGAGAGCTTCCGGTCTTGAGCTAGATGCGTACACCCGACACACGCTGAAGGTTTCATCGTGCCTGTTTACATCTATAGTCTTGCTGTTCGTCGACTATTTTGCGCTGTTTAATTTATCGAATTTGCTTTCTTCGATGATTTCACCACGCTCCTTTCTACTTATTTTGACTGTAGATGCCCATAAAAAACGGTGAAATGGCACATTTTCTCAAAACGTCTGATAGAAGTCACATCTGGAGACTTCTCAAGAAGTCTAGAGAAGTGACCCATGATTACTGCGCATATACGTGGGAGGAGCCTCAAATTTATAGCTTTTGCGTAAATTTCTGGAGTAAAATCATTGTCTTTGGAAAAAACGGCACATTCGCCATCAAGTGACTGTACCGTATTAGTCTATCCTGACATGCTATTCATTTCCAGCACCCCTCAGGAAATTGTTTTATTTATGAAAACTTTGTTTAAAATACAAAAACATATTTGCTATCATCTGTTGACAACCTATCAGCCTAGCTTGACTTCCTATTCCCTTTCACCACCCTTTTTTAAGAGTGCAAAAAGCTGCTGAGGTTATCTTCCGAAAACACTGGTCCGTCTAAGCACAACAACGGGGAGAAAACACAGCACCGACCGGAACTCCAGCGAAAAAGCTGTGGAAAAATGTCAAGAAAAAGATATATGGACGACAGGAATAGAAGAGAAAGAAGATACGAACGAAGTGAGCCAGCGCTTGTTCTCTGGACACGTTAGTCTCAAGAAGCGACATCCTGAGCACGTCTCTGTGCACGACATCCGAAACGAATCGAGGTTTCAGATAGTAATGGGACATAGGCCAAATCTGTGTGCTGAAAAATAAATATTAAAAACAAACACACAGAGGAAGAAATAAACTCTGCGAGTGATGAAAAAATATAGGATAAGGCAAACGTGTACAAGAAGTCCACTTCAAGTTTATGATGGCTTGAATTCTAACCCGTTGACAGCCACATGTTGGCGACTGGGAGAACTGAATGCTCGCTGATTGTCACGAGTCGAGCTTACCATCAAAATCAAGAAACTACTGACAGTGAACGGTTGTGAAAAGGAAGTCGCTACACTTCCAGGTCACGTTTTGCAGCGTCAAGCAGCTGCATCACAAGGCTTTGCAGCCAACTTGGCAATTTGTCATCTTCGTTTTCTAATAGAGGCTGCATTGCGTTTTCGTTTCATTGATTTAAAAAAAAAATAGTACATGCCTTCTCCCGTTTCTGGGGTCTTTTCAGCATAAGTAGAAATGGGTGTCATATCCATAATTACGTTCATCGCTCGACTAAATGATTGCTCTGTCAAAGGACATACTAAAAATGCATCGTTAAATGTGTTCCGGAATGAAATCTGTATACCGTGCGATGAAGCATACTGTGCAAATCTGCAGTCGGAATTCATTATCGGGCAGGTATTGCAATGACTGCGAATGGTGAAGCCTTTCCCGGCACTAGGCAAAGAATGACTTTGTTTACTCATTTCATTTTCCTCTTACTCCTTGCTTCTTACCTTCATGTGCCCTCGCCTATTTTCCCGCATTGCAGGGTAGTAAATATTCTTGTTGCCCCGGCTTATACCGCCGCCTCTCTCCTTATCCTCGATATTTACGTATTTAGTCCCTTTCAAAAGTAAATAATACACGATGCGCCATAGTAGACGCTGGAAAGCAGACTATGGGAGCATGTTACACTTTATCTGCGTCTGCTAGAACTTACATAATACCTTTACAGAACTTTCTGATTTCTTGCCTTCTCGTATTGATGAAATTGTCTGTCTTAAAATCAGCCATATTATTGGCAAAGACCCTTATAGGTTTCGTCAATAAGGCAGCGGTGCTGAATTCACCGAACATTTCACCCTCATGCTCGAACGCATTGTACTGAAATCGTTTTGAATCAACGATTATAAGATACGGTATACCCGAGCCTAAGACCCAAATAACCATTAGTGATCCTTAGAGCTGCAATCGAATGTGGAAGAACGCTTCCAAAATTTGTTCCTGTCGTCTATAAAAAACTATCGGTGCCCGTTCTAGAAGCCCACACAAGACAAGAGACTAAGCAGACTCTCAGAGCTTCAGAAGTTTAAAACGATATTTTTCTGAGGTTATCCGCAAAAAGCGTGAATCAACCTTCTGTTACATGCCTGTCATGCACCAGCAGTAAAGCGTTCTGGGGCCTTGGCAGGTCTGCTATTTGTATTCTGTATTATTTATTGCACAACAAAGATTGCATTCTATTATTGTTTCCAGGACAGCGCATGCCTTGTGAAACAACAACAGAAGTTTGATCAGAAAATCTACATGACGCACCTCGAAAATGTATCCTTGTTACACCTGGGAATAATCAGTTTGTGAAACGTTAAAATATTGAAGTTCCAATCACTTCAGGAATTGAAGCACTTCCGACAGCTTGTTAAAATGGGGTGAAAATAAAGTTTGGTTTCTAGGGTTTTACGCACCGAAGTGACTCAGGCCATGAGAGACGCAAAAAAAAAAAAAAAAAAGAAGAAGAAGTAGTCGTCCCTTACAAAACAAGACACTAATATAATGCGTTTGTGCAGCTCGAAAGGCACGTGACTTTGGAGGAAAAGGCAAACACGGTGTTGTGATATTCACGTTTCTAAGGTTCTTATTCTTGCGTTTTTTTTTTTCAGAAACCACTGTCATATTTCAGAAATATAAGTGATGATTCGGTGCTAGGAAGACACTTAAATCAAACTGAAGGTACGTATAGGCGACTGCTAAAAGATTGTTCATGCTTAAATACAATGCAGAGTATTTCAAGCAACAATTCATAGGAAGCAAGGGGCCTCAGTTGTCTTGACACTGCAAATTGTCTTATTGATGCGACAGCATTATAAACGTCTTCACGGCGAAACCTCTCCGCTGTTGCGGTCTCGTTGTACCTGTGTACAGTGGCAAGTGGCGCTTGGTAGTTAAGGGCATTTATGGCCATCCATTTCTCAGGAAAGATAGTAAAACCAACGTTGGTCGGTAGAGAAATAACCTATCTCTAATAATGGGGGAAAAGGGTGCAGAGGTCATACTAAAAACAAGGGAGAAACTTTTTTTTTTAAAAGAACTGATAACAAACACAAATGAAATATTATAATTAAAGTAAGGAAAGAGAAAGCATTGCAATATAATCAGGGTAACAATATTTAAAAAAAAAAAAGATTTACCACAACTTCTCCCGTCATCAAAATGGATTGTCCGTAAATAATTGCATAAAATCTACAGAAGGAAACTAAAGTTCGTTGAACAAATCCTGTAATTTATACCGCCAGTTTATTTCTCCTTATGCTCATGTTCCGACGTCTTGAAAAGTAACAGAAACAATCATCTCCCAGGCGCTTTTAGGCAACAAAGAACATACTAACCAGGTATATTTTATCATACAACTTCGTCTCTTTTTGTGCGCAGACGCTATATCTTATTTCGCAAAGGGGAAGTTGACCGTGCCCTCTCCAGAAAGTAATCGGTATTTATGAAGAATGACGGTATGGCCTCTGAGTCTTGAACCCGCGCTCACAACACACAAGAATACTCAGAGCGCCTTTGAGCCTCAAAACACGTATTTCGCTGGTAAGTAATTTTGGCTGGTCATTAGTAAGAAATGTGAGCAGCAAACCTCGTTTTATCAGTCGTATTATCACTCCCCATAGAACATAATCTTGACCGCGGCACGTCTTGTTTTCCAATCATCATCATCAGCCTGATTATGCTCACTGCAGGACGAAGGCCCCTGCCAAATTCCTACAATTAACCCGGTCCTGTGCTAGCTGCCTCCGCTTGACCCCAGTGAACTTCTTTACCTCAGCCGCCCACCTAATTTTCTGTCGCCCCCTGCTACGCTTTCCTTCCCTCGGAATCTAGTTTGTTACCCTAAGCGACCATCGTTTATCCTCTCTTCGCACTACATGTCCTGCCCATGTCCATTTCTTCTTCGTGATTTCCACCAGAATGTCAGTGACTTGAGTTATTTCTCTGACCCACTCTGCATGTTTCCTATCTCTAAACGTTATCCCTACCATTTTTCTTTCCATAGCCCTCTGCGTTGTCCTCAACCTAAGTAGAACCCTCTTTGTTAGCCTCCACATTTCAGCCCCATAGGTGAGTACGGGCAAGATGCAACTGTTGTATACTTTCCTCTTGGGCGATACCGGTAAGCTGGTAGTCATAATCCCGCAATGCTGGCTAACTGCACTCCATCCCAATCTTATTCTCCTTGTAATTTCCCTTTTATGGTCCGGATCTGAGTAGACATATTCGCCTACTACTTCCAGTGCTTCGCTACCTAACGTAAACTGCTGTTCCTTCCCTAGTATATTGAACATTGCCTTAGTCTTCTGCATATCGATTTTCAAGCCCACCTTACTACCTTCCTGTTTAGGTCATCAATCATTATTTGATATTCATCCCCTGAGTTACTTAGCAAGCCTGTCATCAGCAAATCGCATTTTACTGAGGCATTCTCCATCTACCCTTATCCCTAACTACTCCCATTTCAAATCTCTGAATACTTCTAAGGAAGCTTTGAATAGTACGGGGGAGATCGTGTCTCCTTGCCTAATACCTTTCTTTATAAGAATTTCCAATCGCTTTTTCGATTGGTTGTACATATATGAGTAAAATTGAGCATGCTGACACTGGTCACTTCAATATACGAGATCGGAATCGCAGCAGCAGGAGAATAGGATGAATAATACAAATAAAGCGAGAGATATAAGGAAGAAAGACAGACTCCAAATGGCAGCCCCCACTCGTGCAGCAGCACGAAGAATGCCTGTGTGAAAGGGATAAATGCGGCGCTAACCGTGCTCGAAGTACAAAAATGAGTCGAAGTCCTTTTATTGAAGGAATATTTTAAATATGAGAGGACATCTCGAAACAAAGCAGGGAATTGAATCAAGAGCATTCCATACTTTGTTTCAGTGTACCAAATTCAAACGCGAGTCATAGTAAGCACTGCAGACGCTTCTTTCATTCACCCCACCTACCCCTTTTTCATGCTGAATTCCTCGCGGTTTGCTGAGCCTTGTCAGAAATGGCATGCACCGGAATTGGTTCAATACGTATTCTTACTGATTCCTATGAAGCTTAAACGGAAATCGCTACTCCGGGCTTACAAGATGCAACTGCTACGGCCATACAGCGCCTCCTTGAACGCCACCAACTCGCGACAACTGTCGTTATTCAGTGGACTCCAGGTCACTCGGACGAATCAGGGGGCAATGCGGAGGCACACGCCGCGGCTGCCTTGGCAGGTGGGATGTCCACATTTACTTCCCCACCCCCCTTGCTTCATCCTTACTCGACCTTGGGCGGGCAACACACCCCTTCTTTTTCCCTTATGCACTATACTCGGACCAGTTTTCGTAGCCTCAGTCAGCATCGCATTCAGGTGGCCACACAAGACCCACCTTTAACGCGAAAAACCCACCTCACCCGAAGTCAAGAAGTCTTTTTGAATAAGCTCATCGCCCATGCGGCTTACACGCCACGTATTAGGGCCCGCTTGCGTAAGTGTACAGACGAAATGATTACGTACCCCCACTGTATGACTCTAACGCGCGGTGGCATATCTCATCTACTCCGGGATTGCCCTGCTTTTTCTACTGGACGCTCCGAGATCAAACCCTATCGCCTGAACTCACGTTTCCTTCTAGAAACTGATGCTAACACACAGATTATATTTGCCAAGTAGGGCTCGCTTAGTGGCCTGGTTAGAACAATATAATTTGAGTGACGACCTAACAATAAAGATTCTGTCTACTCCCCTTTACCCGCATCCATGGCCATGAGCCTTCCCATTCAATAAAGGACATTCAATCAATCCCCATGCGCGGCGAGTAGTAAAATATTTTTTTTTTCAGGCACACCCAACCCTATATTCATCTTCTAGAACATCAAGGTTTAATTCTCTGCAAAAGACAGCTGACGTGTGCGGCTTTCTGCTTGCCAGAAATGCCCATCCCAATACTCTTTCAATTCGATATAGGCTCGCTTTCGACAAGCATGAAACCAACGAAAGGGAGCAAACAGTAATAGGCATATCGAGCAAAGTCCCCGAGATGGCCGTAAAGAAAGCCCATTACGATAAAGGGCGACAGCTAAGGAGAACGATGTAAAACTTGTTCCAAGGAAACGGGATGATGCTGCAAGCAGATATAAACTTATCTCTCTTTTGCACTTACTTTCATATGGAACACAGAAAATACGATCACTCAAATTAATATCGGAACCGAAAAAAGGATGAACGAGAAGTCCAGCAGTAATGTATGTCGCCAGACTGGTTCGTTCTGCAAGCTAAAAGCAAACAAACACGCTACATGAGCACACTAACGAACGGAGGAAAACTATACAGGCATTGCCCTCTCATTCCGTTTGTGTTCATGTACCCTTGTTTCTCTACATTTAAGGGACAATTCTTAGGTTGGCCTCCACTGGTTAGGCAACTATTGGTGCGAGAATTGAGGAGCTTTAAAAGTGCTAACCCATTCTTAATATTGGTGTGCCTGTATGATAATTTATTACAGTCACAGAGACGTCCTTGCCAATGTCGGTAGGCAGCTTCTTCTTCTACTTCAACCTTAACACGACTTTAATGAGGACAGATATTTTGCTTGTTCACCAAGACAGGGATTCAGCAATGTTACTCCCTTATGCGAGGTATTCCGAAGGTCTACAAGAAAATACTAAAAAAAAAAAAAATCTGTGGACGATTTCGACATTCCCTAATGCGAAACTTGAGTCCTGCCCTTTTGCTTTTTTTTTTTAGCAAAGCGAAAGAGAACCTGACGGGAGAATGTGGCAAATGGGGGCAGGATAAAAAAGTAGAGAAAGAAATAGTACGTTTGTTAATACCGGTCTCGGTGAAGCACGCACTCTTCCCGGCGGGCTGTCTCGGGCGTCTAATGTTGTTGCTGTCTGATAGGTGAGCGGCACAAATCTCGTGGCTCTATTCTGTTTTCTTCTTAGGAATTCTTTTCAGCTCGTGACTCTCTTTCGCTAGGCAACACAAGCAGCGGCACCGCCTACGACGTGGCTCATCCGCCGAAGGAGGGCGCAAGAGCTGCGCTACATAGGACGTATTACCGCTACCATTCCGATATGCAATAAGCGCCACTCTCACAAATTCGAGTTCAATCCAATTTCGTCGCGTAACGCTACACTACGCGGGTGAGAGCAGAGTTTCGCGTCAGTATTGGCCGTCCGTTATGAGCATATGCAGCTTAGCACAACTTCACTAAAACGATGGCAAGGGAAGACAACACATCAACAATAGCAGCCAGTCCGGTTGATAGTATCTTCGTAAGTGTCTCTAAGCTGGTGTACCATCTGGCCGAAATGAGTACTGGGAGAAAGGAGAAGCTCAGCATTCCGATCCAACATACGCGTTTTCCACAGGCTGTGCAGTCAAAGGAGGAAAATCGTGTCAAAGGGTTCGTGGTCATGTTGGGTGGCCATTAAGTAAGGCACACTGTGGGAATTCAAAATAACGTATTTCTTCATTATTCTTTCTAGAACGTCCTAAAATGATATTGCATCTTTTCAGGCAATAAAACAGTGTTCGTATAGGTATCAGTGTATCACATATAGCCGACAATTAACACAAGAAACGACTTTTTTTGTTTGTGAAGCCACACTTTAACAGGCAAAACTAAAGCACGAAGTTTAAAGAAAAACGTTTTAGTAGAAGGCTAGATCGGCATTTACAATTAGAATAGAGTGAACAATATAAGAGAGGCGGAAACAACATAGATATCAATTCTTTGTATAATTTTTTTTTCCGTGAAACAGAGAATAAGTACTCATAAGAAAAGCAAACTGCCAGAAAACGCACTGAATCGTAAACTTCTTTCATAAGACCAAATAATAAGGGCCGATCGGTAAAATTGGAAGAGACCACTAAGTTTGGAAGAAGGTTCACTAGGTTAGTTTGCAGGGATGCTTTGGTAATTTGATGGGAGCTATTACTGAAAAAGAAGAAACGAGCCACTAACTGTCTGACATAGAGATGTGTCAAACGTAGTCCGCCAGCAGAAACAGGCCTGAAAAGGTTATTACGCCGCCTAAGCTCAAAACTGGAGGACCATATGAACATCGCGATTGTTCGGTGAAAGCTTTGGATGTAATTCCTCGCGAAATGAAGTACCTGTAAAACATAATACATTTTTGTAGCCAGAAACAGCATTAAAGCCTGTGCTCGACCAAAACTTGATAGTCGGTGTGGAACAAAAGTATCAGCATAGGTTTGAAGTACCGGTACCCGCTCTTTCAAGTAGCGCCCACTAAACTTGAATACATGAAAAGGAACTCCAAGGTATTCAGGAGGAATACGAGACTAATCAATTCCAGCCTAATGAGTCGGCATTGCTCCCCATGAACCGAACCACAGACCCCAACCTTTCAACTTATTGATTTCAGCGCCAGATGCAATGCCAAACTGCTTAATGGTGGTTATAATTTTGTCAATGCTGGGTTTGTCAGTGCAAAAAAATGCCAAATCATCGGCGTACACAAGCCCTTTGACTTCATTACTAAAGGCAGCATAACCACGGATATTGCTGTTTAGCAGTACACTCAAACAAAGTCACTATAGGTAGAGGGCAAAGTGTAGCGGTGAGATAGGACAGCCTTGCTTCACGGATGATCGAATTGGCACAGGCTCTGAAAGGTGACCATTAACAATCAAGCGAGTGGAACAGGTGTCGTAACAAAGTTGCACCCCTTTAAGTACAGTTGATGCAACATTTCCACGCTCGAGAAGAGAAAACAGAAACGAATGCCAGACATGATCAAATGCATTTACAAGGTCAACCAGGAGTAGAGCAAGCTGCTCATAAGAGCCAGAGCAAGATTCGGGTATTGTACGTGCAAATTATATGTTATTTTGTATGAAGCGGCCCCTCAAGCAGCACGTCTGATGAGGGCCAATGAGAACCGTCATCGCATGTAGTAAACGATTTGATAGAACTTTCGCAAAAAAAATTTAGTCCAGATTTGCCAATGTGATTAGCCTGTAGCCATCCACTAAGAGCAATTGTTCTTTATCCGTACTCTTTTGAATTAAGCATGTCTTATTCCTAGTAAATTGGTCAGAGGAAGGACCCCGACATCAAAACTTAAAGCAAAAATCTGCAGCAAGACAGGGCTCAGCAAAGGATTAAAGGTTTTATAAAACTCGCCTGATATGCCATCAAGGCCAGGTGTTTTAGAGAGGGGTAATTGGTCGTTTGCCTGTTCTATTTCTTGCAACGTGAAACGACCATTCATACGAGCACAGTCATCATCTGATAAAGGCGTTATAAGAGCTGTGAAGTTAGCTTGTAGGTCCAAATTAGAAGCAGCAGAGGCGTCACTGAACAGTACCTTATAATAGCTCAGAAACACATAGATGATATCACAGGTTTTCGTTACTTAACTGCCATTGGACATCATACCAGGTATCAACTTGGCAGTAGCATGACGGTGCTCATCAAGTAGAGCTTGTCGCGTAGGGGTTTCACAGTGCAAAGTACGATTTGTACGATGTCGAAGTCGGGCACCCCTGTATATTTCAGCATCCTGTTTTTGTAGGTCTGCACTACCAATGTCGTCTAAATATACTCCAAGTTCCTCACATTCAAATTCCTAGAGTGTATACAAACTTATACAATGTCCTCTCTTGATATTTCCTGTAAAATTACCTTATAGACCCAATTTCTAAAGCTATCGCTCACATCTCCTGTTTAAGCAGCTGCATCTATGCGGCCGCTCCAGCCCTTCAGAGTTAGGTTGCGTGATGCGGGCGTCGCCATTTTCCCTTCCTCCTCTTCAAGTGGCTTCGCCTCCTAAATGCTGAGCCCCACGACGCCCACGTCGCCACCTCCTCTTTCTCCACTTCAAGTTCACGAAGAGAGAGCGAGCTGCTTCGGACAGACATCGGCGAAATCCGTGACTGCGGCTAGTAATGATACGCACTAAAAAACTCACTTGGTCTGTTTTTAAGTATGCTCCACCGAATGTCAGCAGCTGTGTTTGTGAAGGAAGCAACTTTAACCGACAAAGAGTGCACGTTGCTGCTTTTCCGTTTACGTTATTTGATATCTGTGTATATGGTGCTTCACACCATTTACCTTTTCCTTTCAAAAGCTGTGAAACACGCCAATGGGGTCTGTATAGTTAGGGCGCGGCAAGAGAGACATCGTAAATGCCTTAAACATTAATAATTGCCTGATGAAAACCTGAAGTAACCAAGTTTTCTATTTTTGATTCGGAAGGGCAATCTTACGGATTGAAAGTAAGCAATGTCATTATAGAAAGCATGCACTTTTTTAAGCTTTCTGAATTGGCAACGTCGCTCAAAACACGGGCGTCCATAATACGGAGCCCTGAGCTCGCGGAGTTGACTTCACGCACTGAATATTTATAAACTACAGTCACTGTGCGAGTTGGTGTCACCAAATTTTGTTGACTCTACATTATCAAAAAAAAAAAAATAAACGTGGCCTATCTGAGATATGAAAACTATAAATTGCGCCTTTTAAGGATGTCCAATGCGTGAAAGCCAACTACACGAGCTTTCAGATTTACTTTTGACGTTCGAAACTTCGAGCCTATAACTGTCAATTACGAAAATTGAAGAATATATAGGCGGTACTTAATATCGTAAAATAACTTTGTACTCAAGTTTAACGGCAAAATGTTGATGAGTATTTTGCTTAATAATCTAATCATTAGGCAATGTAACGTATATAATGACCGCCTTACGATAGAGCCCACCTGCACAGTAAGTGCTGAAGTTTTTAACTAGGTTCTGAAAAAAGAAAATCTGCATCCGTAATTTAAAACACCGCATATTAACATCAGTTCATTCTGTCACCACACAGCAAGCAGCATGATCTGTGCATAGTCAAAAATTTTCACCCACTGTCAATAACACGTCTAAGCATAAAATTCATTGCAATGAACGGGTAGCTAATTCAAGAGCGGCTGATAACACTCTAGAACGCACTGTGTGCTCTGATGTCGACCAGGTTCTATGCCTGCTAGACGTGTCGTCGCATCACTCGCGTCTATATTTTAATTTGGGCAACCCGCTCAGTATCCGCAGCTGCTGCAGGGTACCTCGGTGTATGAACCGAAATGTTATGCTTTAACGCACCAAGACTTTGCTCTCCGGCTCGCTGTTATGGAAAACTTCATGCTTCGTGCTTGTTAGCCCTGAGACGACAAAACATATGCTCATAAAGTGCGAGATTCTATTCAGCAGTCTAAGTGAAACCGAGAAAGGCCGAGCACATTGCGCTAGTGAAAAACTGCCCATTCAAACTTTCACTGGCGAACGCACTCGCCTACGTGCTTCTTCGCATTTAGGCATTCGTCACTCTAATTTATTAATAATTATAATAATTGTTTCACAGGAATTTAAAGGTGTAGTATCTGTCACACTTGCTCGTGGAGACCTGCACCGAGCCGTAAGGGAAGGCGAATTCATTTTGTGCTACCCCGGTGTTCGCTACTGAGTTCACGCTTTGGAAGATATACCATTGTTTACATTTGGTTTCATAAAGCATGCAGTACAATCAGCAAAGCGGTACAAAAAAGGAATCGTTTATGATGATGTTACATTGTAAAAATGTAGTGAAGTGCATACAAATTCGAAGGAGAGTAAATTTATTATAAGTCGCTGTTTTAGGGCGAAAGCCTTTATTACCATATCGTTGTCGTCAATAACAGTGTCACGCTTTTGCGACGGCTCTGATTATTAGAGACGGGATGACGTTATGGAGGTATCGACCAAATATAGAGCACCACCACAAAATGCGCGAATGTGTGCCTTATATGGCCATATGCCAATCAATTTTCAGTTACTAATTAACGACTAAATATTTCATTAATAATTCCTAATCCCGAATCACTAATTATCGAATAATGACGACATTTTAATTATATTTAACAACTAGTTTATTTTTGTTAATTACTTCCTATTTACTAATTAGTGACAAGCTGTGCAATAAACTGATGATTCACTAATTAATACCGCGCACCCGGTAAAGTTAACCACACAACACTAAACGTCGAACAAGTGCGAAGGTACAAGGGAGCGCGATCTTCTCACTGTCAAGGAGAATCCACTGAATAAATGCACTCGCAGAATGTGAAAGAGTAGTCACTCGCTTTACTCGTAGCAGCATTCATCGCTACATGCGCAACAGTCACGTAGCAGAATGCAGCTCTCATGTATTCGCCTTTCATCACTTGAGTCGCCAAAGTGTCCTCGAATTTTTTGTTCTTTACTTCGGGACAAAGAGGTCTGGAAAATTCCTCTAATTAATAATCAGACAATCTACAAACAATCTCGTCCACATCTGCAAAGTTGCCCCAGCTTTCTTTTTATCATAACCAACTTTCCCCTCTTCCAATTTCTTGATGCTACAGAGATAATTATCTATTTTATAGTTCACTGCGCAGTACCCAATTTAATCTCGACGCTTTCATTAGCCTGCAAGTATCATCCTCGTACATAACTACTCGCAACACAGTAATACCACATACATCCGCCTTGCCAACTCAAATATACCGATAAGCTGTAAGCCGGCACATATTCCGAAAATTTCGCCGCAGTGAAGTGCACACTGGTCGCAGTGCTGCCTCTTAACTTTCCAGCGATGCAATGCTCTCCCCTCCTATCTGCTGGCTACGCACGGGCGCGCACTGCCTCGATCGAAAACCGGTCAGGTATGTTGTACTACGCTCGGCGCGTTTCGAACACGCTGGGCATACCATGTTCCGCGGGGCAGAGCAGCGCGTCACGCCTCCGGAGTCGTTACGATAATTAACCGGTGTGGCGAGCCAGCCAGCGAGCGGCCGCTTCGCTGCCGGCCGAAAGGTCAGCCGGGTAAGGGAGGGGTCAACGAGAAAGAACGCGAGGTTGGGGAAAGAGGTGAGGAGTAGAGTGGGTAGTGTTTAATAGCGCTTCCTGAACGTTGCACGCTATAGTGCTGGCAGAGTGCTCGCGGCTGCGCCTGCCAGCGGTGCGGCTCCACCCGCCACTGACCTCGGGACATGTGCGCGGAGTTCGACCCGTGTCACGCACGTCGACAAAAGAGCCCGGAAGGTTTTCAAGAGGCAGTGCGCGTTGAAGCGCTTCCGATTTTTTTCATTCCGGTTAAGCGTTGCGATTTATAACGACACGAGGTAAACGAAATCAACCGTTTCGAACTTTTTTTATACCCTGCCCCCTAACACAGCGACCCTCGAAGAGAACAAAAAAATAATTTGGTCGTCGCTTTCTGGATATCGCTAAAGGTGCAGAGGAGACACCAACACCTAGTGCAATTCACTTTTCGAGCAGAACGTTTTTACTGGCGGCTGAGTACTGACAATAATACCGAAAGAGACTTGATCACAATTTAAATTTGAATAGAAATTTAGGCTAGCCTCAGGGATTGGTGCCTTAGGATTGGTCTGGGTATCATTGTACTTCGCTTGGGAAAGCTGCTGCAGCCCGCAATATTTGCGGTTGTGCGGAGGGGGAATGAGGGGATGGGGTCGAAGGGCTGGACTCACTTTTTATTGAAGCTCCTTAGCCACTGGAGCACGGAGATTTATTGATACCAAGCAGATAAGATTTTTGTGAGTCTCTTTCAAAAGCGCCGTTCCTTTTCGTGTCTGCGTGCTTATGGCTCCTTTTCGGCGATTATGGCCTAGGTGGATGTTTATTTTGTTCTCGTGAATTGCAGTTAACACAATTATAATTCACGAGCTTTATACAGAGCACGGATAAATTCGCACTGACTTGTTGAGTGGCTATCCCTCAGTCCATGTTTGTACTGTGAAGAATCTCAGGGTAAAATTTGGATGAAGGGGGATATCTCAGGACATCCAAGTCGAGCATTCCGGGACACCCACACCCCAAGTCGAACATTCTGCAACACCCTTTGTTTGGAAAGAAACTCGCGGATATTCCAAGATACCGCTATGCACATGGTAAAGGGATGGTCTAATCTTCTGACTGTAAAAAATATACTAGCTTTTAAAGCTTTTCCTGCTATCACTTCACGCAGGTTTTTAACATGATTGCACGGAAAGTCTGGGGCGTATTAAGATTCTTTTACAGAAATGGTCCAAGCTTCCCAAGCGCATTCTACAACATTTGCTTATAAATTTTGTACTGCACTCACAATGACTGATTGAGGCTACAAAACAAAACCAATGACACGCCGTTTGAACATAGCAAACTGCATGCCAGCCGAAGAACAATTGTCTGATATATTGATTGTCATGTTGCCTTTATACTGACTGAAACCTCTTTTCCTTAACTTGCCTCAAATTTCTGGGTATAAGAAAACAGAGGCAAGCGCATCCAACTGGGAAATTTAGCCCTCCTCAGTGATATGCAATCACACCCAGTGCAACCAGAAGGAAGTACAGCGTTTTTTTTTTTTCAACACGGAGTTCTTTGAAAGGAATGCCTGAAGGCAAGATGCAAAGGCAATGAAATTGTAGAACAGCTGCAAGCCATCAGCAACAGTGCGCAAGCCTCAGAATGTTGTAATCTTGCTAACTTTTTTATAAAAGCCACACCGTCTATACGATACAACGTTTTGATTATGTCGTTGAAAACGGACGCCTCGCTTTTCGCTCTCGTCGAAAAACGGTCACCATGGCCGACACATGACCCCGCGTCCTTGGGTTCAACAGCCGAGCATCCTAACCAGGGAGCCATCGCGATGGGTCATCGAACCAGAACCCGTCGAACTATAACTTCAACTAGCAGTATTATCGTATTTCGCAGCAGTATCATGATGCAGATTTTATGCTTTCTCATGAGGTGTCTTCAATCCTTGCATTTGCTTTTCAGTACTGACTTCTAAAAATCGCTTATGTCGTATTCGTGGTTCAGTGCGTAGTCTAACGCGATCTGGAACTCATTTTCCTCGTTTGGGCTGGTGATGACTATACATCTTTTTCGTTGTGCAATAGGGCCCCTTCTAAATAACCGGACGGGCAGTTAATTGATCGAAGTGGGGAGACGATCTGGCGATGGTCCTATGTTCCTGGTGTAAAACAATACGGTGCCAAAGACTTTTACTTAGAGTAGGTTAAAGGTTAAAAGACCGGCTTCAAATCAGGTGTAGCAGGATCTGTTGAATCCCGTTGGCGAAGCCCTGTTGGACCCTGATGAATTCTGTTGAAGCAGCCCTGTTTGACAAGTGAACAGAACGATTTGATCCAGAGTAAATACAGCTCTTGGATTGTCCACAGTGTGCAGGGTGCCCTACGATTCTCTGCATCGGTGCCTGTAATAAACCATATGATACGACTGTTTGAAGAGCAGAGTGCCTGAACCGGCGTGAGCT
The DNA here is from genome assembly GCF_055883805.1 of Amblyomma maculatum. Classification (NCBI taxonomy): domain Eukaryota; kingdom Metazoa; phylum Arthropoda; class Arachnida; order Ixodida; family Ixodidae; genus Amblyomma; species Amblyomma maculatum. The sequence continues at coordinate 40,934,087 of NC_139351.1, read as the reverse complement.
AAGTGGAACACGGCACCGGCATGTTTACAGGAACAGGAACCTCTACTATGACAACGTTAGCCCAACTGCTAGTGGCTTTAAATTACATGTACATCACCAACGTGATCCTCCGTCCACAGCGGCACTGACGCTCAAGGTGCTTAAGAGTTGTTCAGGTCTTGTGAGATTGTTTCGGAATCCGAAACAGACTTCAAGGACAAATCACCTATAGCTCGAGTGCGTAAATGTTGAGTCCTGTTGTAAATAATTGTGTGTTTTGCAACTAATGGCGAAAAACATTTTTCCTAAAAATTACGAGAATACTTCAGTAGCCTAAAGATTTTAATGCGATTGCGCTGTGAACTATTCAATTATGATGGTGTCGCATACGCTCAAACAGTATCGCACTGAATGGGCGTGCTCAGAAACTGACGGGTAATACATCGAGCTCAAGACCCAAAGGCGGTGATCTGGGTCCCGCAACGACCATTCTTCCTAAAAGCCGAGTTGTTTTTCTTTCTTCAAAGATATTAAGAAATGGTGGTGGATTGAAGTCATGACCTCCACAAGCAATGAGAAATGGTGGCGTACAGTCATGAGTTGCGCATTTACGACCGTTGTTGGTTGTTTGACATACCCCCTCTAGTTCTTATAACTTTGACCTCACATCATCATCATCAGCCTGACTATACCCACTGCAGGGCGAAGGCCCCTCCCATATTTCTCCAATTAAGCCGGTTCTCTGCTAGCTGCATCCACTTAACCCCTGCGAACTTCTTAACCTCATCCACCCAACCTACTTTCTGCCGCCCCCTGCTACGTTTTCTTTCCCTTGGAATCCAGTTTGTTACTCTAAACGACCATCGGTTATCCTCTATTCGCGCTACATGTCCTGCCCATGCCCATTTCTTCATCTTGATTCCCACTAGAATTTCACTAACGTGAGTTATTTCTCTCACCCACTCTGCACGCTTCCTATCTCTTAATGTTACCCCTACCATTTTTCGTTCCATAGCCCTCTGGGTTGTCCTCAACTTAAGTAGAGCGCTCTTGGTTGGCCTCCACGTTTCAGCCCTATAGGGTGACGTCACTTAGTTATCGACTAATCTTTTTTTTTTATTGCTTATTGGGCTTTTGAGAGTACATGGGGGGTTCCAAAAAGCAGAGGCAAAAGGCGATAAGAATGACCGGCTGACTAGGCTATTGTCACCAGGGCAGTAGGGCTGACACAGGTAGGATGAAATTATAAATAAAAAAGGATAACCAAATTTCTGTTGTGTTCGGACACAGATGTGTTTTTTTGAAGAACACGCGCTGCAATGCGTTAAAACTAGCAACTTCCATCTCGTTGACAGCAGTGCACTCAACTAAGTGGGACCTCGGTTTCACCGCGATCCCCTCTCCCCTTCTTGTGTACTTTACTCAAACCTACAAGTGTGCAGCAGCGCGCTTCGCATGGCGCATGCTCACTCGAGGGTCGCATCTGTCGGATGCAATTACCGAGAGAGCCTTATGGGGACAAGATCGTCATCATCAGCGGCAGCTCCGTTATTGGCGCGCAGAGAGAAAGCAGCGAAGGCGAAGTTGATAGTAATATATGTAAAGGAAACAACCTACGCGTGCCTCCCTCGTCACGGCCCGCCTGGCTCAGCGATGCCGTCGAAGTACGGCACGAGCAGGGATTTAAACGCGCCAACGAGCGCGCGCTGAACAGGGAACGACGACGTTACCCCTGGCTCTGTCGCTGTGGATACGCGTGCGCTCTAGCGAGTCGTCGAGCGACTCCGGAGTAATTTAATTAAATGCGATACGCGGGGATTTGTTTTTATAACGGCGAACTGCTGTTGTTCTTATGTAATGCACTGTTTTTTTCTTTTTTTAGATAAAGCGGAGAGCCTTACAGATTGCAAAACCCAAACTTTATCCTCGGTGGCACCGGTGAACGAACCCCATTACTCTCGCAATTGAAATGATGTGTTGTATTTTGCGAGATAAATATTCAGTAATGGCTGTTTTCGTAATCAGCGTTGCACGCATGGAAATTCCATAACGAGGCCTGCTAGGCAACTGCATTTCAAGCGGAAAAACGCGCCATTTCGTACACAGCCGCATAGCGTTTCGCAGTTTGTGCATGTTCGGCTGAGTGCAAAGTTCTCACCGCGATCATTTCAGACACGCGCTGAGGATTTGCAATGGAGCAAGATTTAGTTCGTAATTGCCATTGCCGAGAAGAAACAGAACCACAATGTTCGTCCGTAAAGCCACGCAAAATGTATCTCCGTTCTCCGACGATTAGCATTTCTCGCAAGTGTATGACATGATATGTCCCTTCCTAGCATCGCTATAAGCTTGAGTAAAGCAGCGCCTTGTACATTTTATCTTTGCAGCAGCGCTGGCCGCTGTGTCAGTCTGATTCAAGTTCCAAAGCATGCGGGACAAACGGGACTACAAAAAGCAGCAACAGGCGCGCGCCTCAGTAAACAGGCCTGAGAACTGGGCCGTCCAGGCACGGACGCATGGACTGAAATGCGATCAGTTTCCGATAAGTAGTAGTTCTGGGCCCGTATTCCGGGCTTGCGCCGTTCTCGAAAGTGTCGCTATATCCTCGACATCAACTTATCTGATTGGTGGAAACGCCGGAGCATCGTGTTGCCACCTCTTCCGGTTCCGTAGTTGCAACACCCGGTTCCGGCGTTTCAACCAATCAGATGCCTCGAGGTGACGTAAGATAGCGACACTTCGATAACGACGCAAACTCGGAATACGGGCCTGGTTACCGCCACCAAGTCTAGCCGTTCAAAGGAGGGAAAAAATGAGCAAATAGTAAATGGCTACGGCATAGCTCGGCTGAGCCTGGCTATGCAAGCGAAATATTTTTTTTTTTTATGCTTGTCTATTCTGTATTGCTAAGCCACGTTTCACTAGATGGGAACCTAGTTTAGAGACTGGAAGCTCAATTAAGCATGCGTTCGTTTTAACCCTTTAGTATACTGTCTTCAAACGTCAAGGAAACGCAGCCGAAGCACTATTTTCAGCGCGCGACTACTGCATGTCTGTCTGCGAGCCTCAAGAGCTCATTCACTTGTCTCGACGAAGTGAAGGTGTCCGAGAATTTTGAAGGGCGAAGTCCCAAGAAGCTAGCAAGATGAGCAGCAGTGGCGGAGGGAAAGGGTAGGCAGGGGCCTGGAAGACTGAGTGGCATTGAGTGAGGCAGTGTTGCATATCTGTTGAGATATGTATGAATGACGTTTCCCAGGGGTGTGTGTAGAAGCAGCAGCAACAGGTGTGCGAAGTATAAGACGCGGACGCCACTGGCTACACGTACTTGTGCGAGGTTAGTTTCTCGGTGCCGAGTTTGCTGGCTCCAGCTGGGCCAGTAAAGTTTTTGTTTTAAAACTGACGTTATTGAGTTTGTTCCAGAAACGATGCAGTTTTAGTCAACTTGCGAACGCCGGCCATCAACAATAAAGTTTCTGAAATGTAATCTCTTTAAGTATGGCCTTAAAGTTAACTGTTATGTCACGCTGGTAGATAGGTATTTGGGCAGTCAGTCTCATTGCATGTAACTTTAAAGAAATGAAAAGAAAACGACCTCTTAGAAATTATGTAAAATCTAGAGCCTCCACTCAAATTACAGAGTTCATTTTATCTGTAATATGTGTGGAGGCTCTAGATTCATTTTCTCCGTCCCGTTCTTTAGCACCCGACTTTGTGTTGTTTATACTTTAAAAAGGTTTTGAAATTCGACAAATGGAGAATACCTTAACAGCGTCCGGTTTGCATCGCACATTTTAGGTTTTCTTCGGAACATTCGGTAGTGTAATGCGCATCATTCAACCATTGTTCATTTTATTGTAAAAGCAAATCTTACCTCATTAGTGTCGTCATCAGTGTGTGTCACCAGAGCGTGTCCTCATAAGAAAGAAAAGAAAAAATGAAAGACAATTATGTATACGCTAAGACTCAAACCAACATTCCTTTGTGTCCCATCCGTGCGCGCTAACCGCTACTCTATGCAGACTTTCACTTTTGAAAATGGCATTTATATATATTGGAACAATGTTCTATGTACAGGGTCGTCCACTTCTAGCTAGAACACGGTCACTGCTTTTAAAGCAACATTGTATCTGACGCAGGCAGATATCGATGTAAAGCGATGCAAGCACACAGAGACACGGATGTGCTGCTTCACATGGCCAGCCACTTTAGATTACTGCGCGGCCGGGTCGGATGCAATGTTGCTTTAAAAGCAGTGACCGTGTTCTAGCTAGAAGTGGACGAGGCTGTACATACATAAACTATGTATATATTGTTGAGAAATACAGTAATACAGCATCTGATCAAAGCAATTGAAAATAGGACGCACCTAGTCAAGGAAGCTCTAAACAAGAGGAGCGAGTGCAACACCGGTTCGAACTCTTCCTGTGAACGTGTCCATAACTCCTCTTCTCTAGCGTGACAATGCTCGACAGTGCTAAGGGAAATTAAAAAGCAGGCATAAAGAAAGAACTAATACACTTATGACAAACCTGAAAATGATACTACAATAATAGAAATGTAAGAATGCAAAAAGTAGGATCTAAGAAATGACCACACACCTAATGTCGCAACGTCAGCAGCAAGCAGAAAATACAACAAATAATAAAAAAGTAATAATAAAGAAAATCGAAAAACGTTATGCATAGTGTCGCAAGAACGCTCATGATTTCTAATTTCTTCAGCGCAAGTTCTTCCGTGCCCTGAAATTCTTGTTTTGTGCACAATAAACTAGAAACTTGAAACTAGAAGGATGAGCATCGCGGGCTAGTTTGATCATTACAAGGCAGAACAGCAAAAGCAACACAGGGACAGTGCCTCGTCTTCTTTTCTTGTCCCTGTGTAGCTTGCGCTGTTCTGCCTTGTTTAAAAAGATGTCCCATCAACGCAGACATCTGCGCGAGCTGGTATGACTATATACCTAACAGACCACATAAACACGGGCAGAGGGAGTGCATAACGACACAACAATTACGCTCACTTACAACTTCTTAGCGCCAGGAAGCATAAACCGAGCAACAAGAGCATTTTTATGTTTGCCTTGTTGTATATACTTAAGTTCAAAAGAATTCAGCTGTAGTGAAAAAAAAATTAGAAGTGTTCAACGCTGCTGAACCAAATATTGAGCGAAAGCTATAGCTGCGGGTGACCGAGCGTCCTTCTTCTTCTTCTCTTTTTCTTCTTCCTCAGCCCACATATAAAGACCCGCTTTAACCAAGCCGTATGAACGTGCCTTAGTGGCCTATAGGGGTAACGTGAATGCCAGAATCCCAGCAGGCTGATTCTGACTTAACCATCCCATGCGAAATGAGAGACCCAAGTTTGCAGCTCCAGCCGATCGCTTGAGTTGGTAGCCCAGCTCTCACCCTAGTGTCACGTGTGGTGTGACGTCACAGCGTAACGTGGGTAAGACGTGGCTACCGGCGCGTTACGCTCAAGGCTTGAAACCTAGAGTAGTATTGCTTTTGAAATAAAAAGAATGTATTGACTTTTCGGCCCCTGGACTGGCCTTCGTCGGAAGAAACTAGGTTACAGACAGTGTCCTATATTTATTCGATAGGTATATCAGTGTCAGTACTGATGACGATGACCATCTAATAATAAACCAAAACTAATATAGGCAACACTCATGCAGTCATACATGCGTCATGATGCAGATTACAACTGGTTTAAAATAACAAGAAATAAATACCACGTGGTGGCGCGACGTTATCGAGAATCCTAAGGAGCCCACGCATGCGCAAAAGTGCATCACCATTCATCAAGCGTACCAAGGCACGTGGATAAACTTCGGACAATGAGGTGGTCACAATACCTACGCGTTAAAAATAAAGTCAGAGAGAGAGAAGACAAAGCCGGTGCTGTATTACTGCTTCACATATCTGTCAGCCCTGCAGAAGCAATCAAGTTGATCCCCAAACGATAGCTTAAAATAAATTTTTGGTTGGTGTTTGTATTTCACAAACTTCTATAGCTAAGTGTAAAGAAGTTTTTGAATTTAAAAAAAAAAACTATGACCTAGGAGTTTCAGACCCAAATGTAAGGATGATGGATATGAAGATTAAATACGTATAAAACTAAACTAATGATCTGCAGTCCCGGAAGAAGACAGCAGCTTGCGATAAAGAGCAACACTTTTGAAGCTGCAGGAGAATGCATTTATCCAACGAAGGCAATGGACACTGCTTCGGATCATGAGCGTGAACTGTTTCATAGTATGAGAATAGCGGTTTACTTTCGATATCGCCACCAAAAATGTAATGAGACTGGTGGCGATATCAGCGCAGACAGGGGTTGGTGGGAAAAAAATCGTCAAATGAACGTGTGCGAGCAAGGTTTGGGTAAAGACGCGAGTGGGCGCCACCTGACTCGACTCAGATCCGCGTTCGCACCTTCATTTGCTGGCACTTCATCGTACATCCTTACTCGTGACGTAGGGCGCTGGAGTTTGCTGGCTTTGTAGGGATCTCGGCTGTAAAGTTTTGGCAGGCACTTCGGCACTACTTTTACAAGGGGAAAAGTGACCCGATTGTTTCATATAGTGCTCCGTCAGCTGCTAGTCTCCACAGCTTGTTCAAAATCGATACAGTCAATAGCACCCTCGAGAACAAAAAAAGCATGGCAGTCACGCATTAGTATATACGGTACCAAGGATGCATCAAAACTACGGGTGAAGTGTAATGAGAAAAGAGTACGTTACAAAAGAAAACGAGAACTCGTTGGAATATATTGTGTGCGTATATAATTGCATAGAACTCGGAAAATAAATGGGCGGAAAACTTTATTACGTATGCATTTCTCAGTGAAACCGATACTTTTGGAGCACTTCTAACTGGTTTCCTTATCCACTGAAACAACCTCCGACGGACTAACATCTTGAATACGAAGTGGAGCAGAAATAAGTTGTAAAAACGCTGGCGTTATTTTGATATACAGAATAAATTAAGCATTCTGCCCGCAGGCATATACATATCTGGAGTGGCAGCAAAATAAATATGCTGCGTAGTACTGTATTCATACCGGCGTGCGCAAATGGTAAGGAAACAGAGCGGAGAGCCGCTTCATACGAGCCTAAGGGTGATAAAAATGTAGCATTGGAGCCTGCCTGGTGAACTGCGTGCCCGATCCGGTTTGAGGGGGTCATGAACACACGCTAGATTCTGGTAACAATGAAAAAACAGCAAAAATTGACACCTGTGTTTTGATAATATTACTGTTGTGCTGGCGCTGATAACGTCAAGCAAAAATCGTTATTTCACATCCTTCTCCTCCTGTCATATAGGGCGTGCTTCCTGCATGGACGAAGAGTTATAATGACGAGTCTGCGGAGGAAATAAAATGGTTTTGTTTGGTTCCTTTGGTTCGGGGGTTTCACGTCCCAATGCAACTCAGGATATGAGGGTTGCCGTAGTGGAGGACTCTGGAAATTTCTACCACCTGGGGTTCTTTAACGTGCACTGACATCGCACAGCACACGGGCGCCTTGCTTTTCGCCTTCATCAAAAAGCGGCTGCTACGGCCAAGCTTAGATCCCGCATCCTTGGGCACAGTAGTTCAGCGCCCTAACCACTGCACCACCACGGGGGCACGGATATAAAATACCGTAATGTTTTATTATGAAAATGTGTCCCGTGCTTAGGGTCTTCGATTATAATATGTACAGGTATTGCTATTCTGGGCACTCGCTGGCTCAAATTACTGGTTTTTCTGGCTTATTTTACTTTTCTAGCTTGATGAAGCGATGCGAATATATATATATATATATATATATATATATATATATATATATATATATATATATATATATATATATATATATATATATATATATATATATATATATATATATATATATATATATCCGTGGCCGTGTCGGTATGCAAGCATACCACACTCACATAGCCACTATCTAGGTTTTAACTTGCAATTTCTAGGGTATATTCATTCCGTCATCAAAATCCCCAAGTGCTACAGCTGTACTGATGCCGCCATGGTAGGCGACGGTAGCAGGTCGCTGCGAGACTTGCGATGCCTCTCCCGCCCGCGGCATCAGAAGCGCGCATACAAAACCCAGAAAATAATCCCATCCACGCGAAATTACTTGAAATAAATCCAGCACCTTTATGCAATCGCACATTTTGAGGGAGCTTTCACAAAAATTATTGATTTCTCGGCGGCATACCTTTAACCACCCATTCAAAACAGATAAAGGCATTGACAATAATTTGCTAACGACAAATTTAAACTTTTTTTTTTGAAAAACGTTAAGGGCTCACTGAAGCAGTTACAATAATGATCGAGTATTTAGCGGAGTCCCCCAAGGTGGAGTGCCAGTAAGTACTACACTATGGCTACAGAAAACTAATTCCTAAAAGCATTTCGTGTAAGCAGCGGACATATAAATAAAGAAACTTTGTATAGGCTTTGGAGTCATGTATACCCTGCTGATATATGAATACTTCTGTTTCATTTCCGTTAGGATATCAAATTTTATCATCTATATTGCTCACGAAAATCAACGCTTTTTATTTATTGTATAACGACATGATACTGCTTGCAGCTCGGTACTAGGAGTGCTATATAGCTACCTCACGCCACATATGAGCGTAAGTAAGGTCGTTTGTTTTTTGTTGTTTTCTTTTTTTTGCTTCTATGCATTTCCCTTCTCATTGCTCTTAGTCCTCTTTGTATTATCTACTGCTGAAAATGTTTCTATGTATACGGCGATATTCATAATATGGCACTTTCTTTCCGCTGTTGTCTTCCCTGCTTTTCAAGCTCGCTGTGGTTTTTGCAGGAGTATATGTATATTAATGCACTGAAGACCTTATGTTAATATACCTTATTATGAATAGGATAGCATTTAGGCGCTATATGTTGCGTCCGCAAAATGTGTCATCAAAATGTGTCGCCGGATGTTACGTCATCACCTGGTGACATCAGCACTCACGACGAGAAGTGAGCTGTTAATAAGGGTATAAAGAAGCTGAAATTAATACCGAGTCAATATTCATTAGTGATAATAATTTTTGATAGCGATATTTCAAATTAAGATTCAAACTAAGGAAAATAAAATTCGAACTTCAAATTACAATAAATACAAATTAGGGGTTAAAATTAAAAACTAAATAATAAAAAATGAAATGAACAAAGAAATAAATTGGAATAAAAGTATAAAAACATCTGCAAAAAATATGAAGGAAATAAATGTACAAAATTAAAATGGCAAAATAAAAAATAGCTCAATATAAAAACAATTTTAAGAAGAAAATAAAAATTAAACAGAAATAAAAAATGTCTCTGCATCGCTAAGCCTTTCGCATTCGCCCATTGCAGTTTGTGTAGTGTGCTGTAAGTTTAATTTTGGTTCAGCCTTTGAAATCAAACTTTTCTCCTATCCTTTATTTACAAGCTCAAACCACTTTCCTTTTTTCTGCACGACTAGCATTCGCCCATGATACCTTATGCTTTAAACAAATGGCCACAATTCACAAGGGTTCTAATATAGCAGATGAAAAGTTCTTAATTGATCATTTGGCATTCCAATAACGCTCATCTTGCAAGTAACAACTAAACATATCAATAATCGATTATATGAATGGCAACGGCTTGGCAGACTTTGCCCGTAATTCCAGCTCTCGTAACTGCATAATTAAATAAGCGTGAAACAGATTATTCCAAGATTCGAAGCCTTGTTTTGCAACGTATATGACGGAGCCTCGGGAAGGAACACCAGTTTACATTAGGTAGCGAATAACTGGAAGTAGTAGGCGAATATGTCTACTTAGGGCAGGTAGTAACCGCAGATCCGGACCATGAAAAGGAAATAACAAGAAGAATAAGATTGGGATGGAGCGCATTTGGCAAGCACTCGCAGATTATGAATAGCAGCTTACCGGTATCGCTCAAGAGGAAAGTATACAACAGTTGCATCTTGCCTGTACTCACCTATGGGGCTGAAACATGGAGGCTAACCAAGAGAGTTCTACTTAAGTTGAGGACAACCCAGAGGGCTATGGAACGAAAAATGGTGGGGGTAACATTAAGAGATAGAAAGCGTGCAGAGTGGGTCAGAGAAATAACTCAAGTTACCGACATTCTAGTGGAAATTAAGAAGAAGAAATGGACATGGGCAGGACATGTAGTGCGAAGAGAGGATAACCGATGGTCGCTGAGGGTAACAAACTGAATTCCAAGGGAAGGAAAGCGTAGCAGGGGGCGGCAGAAAGTTAGGTGGGCGGATGAGATTAAGAAGTTCGCAGGGGTCAAGTGGATGCAGCTAGCACAGAACCGGGTTAAGTGGAGAAATATGGGAGAGGCCTTCGCCCTGCAGTGGGTATAATCAGGCGGCTGCTGCTGCTGCTGCTGCTGCTGCTGCTGCTGCTGCTGCTGCTGCTGCTGCTGCTGCTGCTGCTGCTGCTGCTGCTGCTGCTGCTGCTGCTGCTGCTGCTGCTGCTGCTGCTGCTGCTGCTGCTGCTGCTGCTGCTGCTGCTGCCGCTGCTGCCGCTGCTGCTGCCGCTGCCGCTGCCGCTGCCGCTGCCGCTGCCGCTGCCGCCGCTGCCGCTGCCGCTGCCGCTGCCGCCGCTGCCGCTGCCGCTGCCGCCGCCGCCGCCGCCGCCGCCGCCGCTGCTGCCGCTGCCGCCGCCGCCGCCGCCGCCGCCGCCGCTGCCGCTGCCGCTGCCGCTGCCGCTGCCGCTGCTGCTGCTGCTGCTGCTGCTGCTGCTGCTGCTGCTGCTGCTGCTGCTGCTGCTGCTGCTGCTGCTGCTGCTGATGATGATGATGATGATGATGATGATGATGATGATGATGATGATGATGGAGAAGTTCTTTAGAATGCTAGAAATATATTACATTGAAGTATTCATGACCTCACTAAACAATTTATTGTCTTTGTGCGACGAAGTTGAACGAATGGCAGGTGTTTTCGAAGGTATTTTTTTTTGCGTTTACGAATTTTATAAAGAATATTCGCTTCTTTGATTTTTCAACATTTTGAGAGAATATCTCGTCAGCTTTCAGAAGATGTATCGCCCTTCACAATTCGCGACTAAAGTTTCCTTTATCGATTTTCAAGGTTATAAGGAGGGTAAGTATAGTCGAATAAATTTTATCCGCGTTTTTGTTAAAGCGGCATAAATAGAAGTTCGTGCAGCCCTTCCTGAGGTTCTATAAAGCGTAGGCAAGCAAAATTAGTCCCACCTATCAGTCAGCGCAATTTACACAAGCACAGCAAGAGTCAATGTGTTTCGTGCGTTCCTATTATTTTTTTATGTCTAGTACAAAGTAATGCATGCGAATTTTATACAAATGAGAAAGAACAAAATTTAATAATTGATTACTGTAATTCGTTACTGTATAACACTGTTGTTTCCATCATAATGCAAAATTACAGGGTTCTTAGTTCTGCAGATTTCAGGTAAACGCTAGATTAGTGGTAATAATGAACGGTGGTGCTTAAAATGTTAACCTTGTTTTGCGCTAGTTTTGGAAATTGAGCGGCGTATGCTGTGGACAAAGCCAGAAAATGTTAGCTGTAGCTTTCATTATAATCACAGCCAATCCCTGCAACTCATTTTCATTTTCTCCGCACGATAAGTACTCCAGTGCCCCCAAACCAAAAGAGCTTATAATATAGTTTTCAGCCTTAATTCTGACACGATTTTCCTTGAATAATTGTACTTGTGCGGCATGGATCTCACCTGAGCTGCAGTACATGTCTATAGGCCGAAGCAGTGGTTACACAAACTTTCCAGGCAAGTGAGGTGATTAAAGAGGCCGCCTCTACAGACCCGAAATGCGATGAGAGTCCACGCAGTTCATTACTTACCTAATTGTTCTGCTAGACAGGGCAGCCCAGATGAATGCGTTGATTACGTGGTCGATTTAAGCACGCTGCCTGGAAAAATCCCGGAGGGATGTGTGTGCACGTGGAGGGTATCGTTAGACTGGAAAAGCTTGCATATGTGTTTAAATTGAACAATGAAAGCAGCTTTCCGCTCGATTGGCGAAGAAGATTACTACATCGTTTTTTTTTGTTGTTGTTGTTCGTTTTATTTTTTCACAGCACGTTCTTTGGAAGCAGTTTTGGGTTTACTCTGGTGAGAGAGACGAATTAATCAACTACTTTTCACGGTGCTTTCCGCGCCGCGGAACTCTATCAGAACAGCTAGGTTTGTATTTTTTATAGTGCTGCTTTGCAGCAGTTCGGTTTAGGCGATGAGGCGTTGAACGAAGCAGGTTTACTCCTACCTTGTCCGCGTGGAGGAGTGCAGTGATTAATTGATATTAGTTTCTCTTATTACCATATGTAACTAAATGCACCGTCATTATGATTGCTAATGCCATCATTGTGACTATCCTTTGCAGCATCATTGTCATCGCTGCTATCATTCTTACGATAAAGAAAGAGAATTATGATGCGTGAAGAGGAAAAGGGCAATCCATAATAGCAACCAAAAATGTTACCGATACAATTCTGATCAAAACATTCAACAGTTGTAGTTATTGTAGGCCTTAATGGACAGCACCAACACCCTTCACTTATCACACAAGAGTCCGGGTTACCTCCTGTAAACGCAAAGGCTGAAAGGGGGAGGTGGGGCAAGGAGGTTGCTTGCCAGGACCTCATCTTTGAGAGCAGGAGAAGGGTCCCCATTTACACCAAAAAGCTTCATATATGCAACCACAGATGAGTTAACTTAGAGCGACACGAATGAAGCACGGCAAATTGGGCGAGTTGGTCACTTTACAAAATAAGAAGTAATCCTAACATATGGCAGAGAACAGGACGAGGAGCAGAAGAGACAAACACAATGAAGCCAGAAGCCCAGAACAGAAGATAGGGCCCCACCTTATGTAACTTCATTTGGCCCGTTCGGCCATAGAGAACCTGTCCTGCAGAACCGGATTCCTTGCGGTTTAGACAACGCTTTCGTAGGAGGCGATTTGTTTTTGTTAACGGATTGAGGAATATTTTTTTGTAGTTTCACGTTGACCTTTCAGCCCGTTGGGGTCCGTAGAAAAGGAGGTTGGATAGAGACGGTTCATATCTGAAAAACGTACTGGGGATAACATGTGGTATAACGCGAAAAAAACTTCCTTTTACTCAGCGGTCACCTCTGTGCCTCATCCTCATCGGTCTTTCTACACCCACCACAAAAGCATCCACCATATCCTTCCGAGCATTTAACAATGTTTTGTACCAGATTCGCCTATTCTAACCCCGCAAACCTCTCAATACTATCAGCCCACAAAACGTTTAGCCATATCCTGCGGAACTTTCCCTCAAAGGAAACCAGTCTATTACCCACTGAGCTCACCTGGTGCCTTTTGTTTGCATTACATTTCCAATTCATTTTCATTTCTTCTTGATTTCTTCTAGAGTTTAAACACTCGTTATTTCTCTGACTCACTCATTTGGCGCGCTTCCTGTCTCTTAACGTCACAACTACCATTTCCCGTTTCAAAGCTACATGCGCTGTCACAAATTTCAGTTGAACCCTATCAGTTAGCCTCTACATTTCCCCTGATATTTGAGTAGCGGTAGAGTGCAGTTGCTTATACATCCGGGGATACTAGCAAGCTGCCATTCATGATCTAAGAACGCTTGTAAAATGCGCTGTATCCAAATCTGGTTCTTCTAGTTATTTCCTTTTCGTGGTCGGTATCTGCATCTAAGATGTATTTCTTTACCACCTCCAGTGGTTCGCTAGCTATAGTTATGCGCTGTTACTTTCTGAGGCTGCTGTACAGGGTCGTCCACTTTAGCTATAACGCATTTTTCAAATCAACATTACGTACGAAACAGCCACATATCGATGCAAATAGATGCACGCACACAGGGACCCGGATATGCTGCTTCACATGGCCTGCCACTTAGCTTTATTGTGTGGCCGGTTCGAACGCAACAGCGTTTTGAAGGCGCTGAGCGTGTTATAGCTAGAAGTGGACGAGGCTGTACATTACTCTGGTATTCAGCGTAAAAATTTAGCCCTATCTTTTTGTTTCTTCTATACGTCATTAATTCTAATTTTTTTGTAATTCGTCTCCTGAATCACTAAGAGAGGCAATGTCTTAGCGAATTGTAAATTACGGAAGTATTATCTATAAACCTTTATCTCTACTTTTCCAGGCCCAGGAATATGAATACTTTCTTTAAACAAAGAATGAATATTACTGGATAAATATTCTCTCTTTCCCTAACACCGTTTCTGATATTAGTCATTGTATTTTCTATAAGAACTACGATTGCTGCGCACTCACTCTTCATATATTCCAATATATTCACAGAGAGCTCATCTACACCTTGATTTCGCAATGCATTCATATCTGCTGAGATCTGACAGGCTTAGATGCTTTAGGTTTTATATTTTACATTATCTATGAAAGCTTTGCATATCCGAGTTGAATACACTCTGATATTTTTTCAGTCACCTCGTTGATATTGCTGATATAACCTATAGATATGATCTAATGAACATTGCAGAAACATTTACAAAAGCCCCTGTTGATGCTTTCATTCATTCAAATCTACGATTGCCATGATTCTATTAGTGACTACCCTTGCAAATATCTTGTATGTAATGAATAATAAACTGATAGATCAATTTTTCAAATCAATAACGTACCATTTTTTTTTACTGGTTGAAAACGCCTTGACATTTTTTCAAGATTGTGGTGCTTTCGAAATCATGCGACATTGGGTACACAGCCAAGCCAGTTTTCTAACTTGGCCACTCTACTGTCCTCGGCCGTGATTGCATTGTGCGTGCCCGCCCATTTACTGCCGTGTAGCTTCATTTGTCCTCCTAACCTAATTAAACCCTACGATATCCGTTTTAATGCCAGCTAAGTCTCTCGAACAGCCCCCCCCCCCCCATCACTAGACTGGCCTCACTAGATGAGACTGTAGCGCCTAAGTTGCCAGGTTCAGTTTCTAATCGTTGATCGCTCCAGAGCCAGAGATTCTTAGCATCTTCAACTGCGTATCAGGTCTCCTACCCATGTCGTTAGGTAGACGCCGGATGCTGAGTGTCAGGTTAACGGTATATTCATGTGGAGGTGGTGGGCAACGACAACATCAGGGTGGCTTAACCATATTGTAGTGAGGCAGTGCGTTTCTGGCGGTGCTCAATGGGGTCAGGCCACAACCGGCAGCGTTATTCAACTCTGTACACACGCGGATATTCTTTTACCTTAAGGAAAAATTGCGCGGCACATGGATCTGAACCACGGTCCCCTTACACGCGAGGCGGATATTCTACCTCTACCCCAACGCTGCATCTTGCGTCGCATTACATCTTTGAAATAGTGGCATTGCTCCCTTTCTTGTGTTTTCCGGGAGGGAAATAGAAAGGTCATGCTGCAGTGCCCTCAGGCCAGTCCCTTATGTCCTTGTCCAACTAATAGTGTTTCCCTGTGTGCTGTCTATTCTGCGAAATTATCGTTAATGTTTTACAATCGCCTGACTCCTATTTGTCGCATTTGATATTTTTATTCCGTTGCAGTAAAAATGAAACTCTGGGCATATCCTTCTAGGGAAATACAGGGTGGGGAAGGACCACCAAAAAAGTGAGAGGACAGTAGGGTTTACATGTGCATTAACAAGAGCCCCTATATTTCTTAAATCCGCCCCGATTACACCGCTCCATAATTTAATGGCTGCGTTTCTACCTCGTGTGGCACTGTTTTCATGCCCAGAAGAGCAAGGAGGCACTAATTAAATTACACTTATCCGCTCGAATGCCATTTTTCCTAATTTGTAAGGCCGACTAGTTTTAGTTTCATTTTACTTCAATAAAGATTCTGCTACAGTAATTGGTATATTTAGCACTTCGCAGAATAGAAATATAAACTGAGTTTCTTTGGCACTAATCCTCCTTCGTCGGCTTTCTGCGGTTCTCGTTATTCAACCACGACTCGGCGGCTCCGAAACCCTGCAGCGCGCTTCAACACTAATCATGCAATGAAGAGTCTATTACGCAATTCCGCTTTTTGGCATACGATACGCCTGTACTTTTTATTTGTATTTGTTGATACGACACTATAGGTCAAAGGATTAAGCAGTCCTGCAACGACTAAAATAAACGTCCCTCAACGTATCAAAAAACAGTCATAATATAGCGGTTCGTAGGCTCCGAATGAAGTAAATCAAGAATAAAAAGCGTAGAGTTTCAACTATCCTTCAACTAACATTTACAAGCGTTAGTTATCGGCTGAAGCCGTAGTCACTCCTGCCGCTTTAAATTGAGCTTTCTTTTGCGTTTGGTAACCTCCTCGGCAAAGGGTTTTTCTGACTTGACTCATTGTTCGATGGTCTCGGCAGCCTGTCTGGCACAACTGATGTCTCTTTCTTCGGCAAGATGGCGTATAAGTATGAGATATTTACGTATTTACCTAGGGTAAACAAAATAGCGGTGCATGAATACTACGATGTTCAATGAACAGCGCACGAATGTTTTACAGTTAAAGCTTGACAAAGATGATGGTGTTTACTGCTCAGCGCAAGCGTGTGTTGCAGTTTTACACGAGGCATAAACGGCTGCAGCGACATCATATTGCTCCCGTGCCTGGGCACGTCAGTAAAGAAGACGATGTTTCCTGCACAGTGAGAATATGAAACAACATGCTGCGCACGAGTCCATGGCGTCATATGTGAAACGCATAAGGTATAAGTTGCAGGAATAACGCGTAATAACGTGAAATTCATAAATGAACGTAGTAGAGCTAACACTGTAAAAGTGCAAGACACGCAATCTCCCCATTTAAGAGTGTGATGTTGCAGCATTAATTGCGACCGTTTGCCACCTCCGAGTTCCACCTAGTTCACGTACACTCGCTGAGCTTTTTGTATGCGACTATTTCAATTTCTGCCTCTGTGTTCCCAAACTTACTAATTGTAATGCAGCCGCAAGGTATCCTATTACATCAAAGATCAACCGACGTAGATACAAAAGCGCGTTTTAATCTACCCGCGCCGAACTATAGCCTACGTCGCCTAGGGGCTGCGTGTCTAAACAAGAATACAAAGTTCCTGGAGGCTGCATTCCAATTTAAACCACTCATCCCCAAGGCGCAGCCTGAGTTGGCAGCTCTTACTCTATCGAGCATGCCACGGTACATCATGCCGTCGCGCAGGCCCACGAGCAGCAATCAGTGCATGACCATGTCAACACCTAACAGCCATCAACCAGAAACATTCACGTAATTTGGCGTTCACAACGGCCAATTGCGACAACGTCGACGACACATTTTCAAAGGAACCAGGCCTTTGAAACCATCGCGTTAAACATAGGAGAGAGTCTTAAGCTCTCTCTTTCCTTAACGATATATCGCGGCAGCGTTAATGGTTTTCGTATGCGGCCGCTCTTGCATATACCCTTTAGTGTAGGAGTAATTTTCGATTACTTCCATCGATACTTATTAATTTGTGGCCGCACCAGTATTACAGTCGTAAGCTGGAATCCTGTGTGAAAAACCGTCCGATATCGATATATAGCCTTGTTTTAACTAAACCGTATGAATGTATCTGCGTGTGTTAGGAGTATGTGTGTGCTTAACCTGGGGCCCAAAGGTCGCGGTGAGCTCGATTGCCATCTCACTCTCCCAAATCAAATCAGCTATCTGAGTTGGCCGCCCCAGCTATCTCGGCTATGCCATGTTTGCATCAAACAAACTCTGACCAACCAGTTGCCGTTCATGTCATCTGCGTTTAACACAAACAGCGATAAAGGCCCCGTTCGCCAAAAAATCGGACGTCGGTGCCGGCACTCTGAGCGAAAAGCCAGGAGCATGGCGCTGGCAGGTGGTAGCTGGCAGCTGACATGGCCGAGCACTAAATGGACGTGGGATGCCTGATGTAGCGTTCGGCAGCAGCTGTAGACTCAGGCCTCTCATTTCATATTGAAGCGCGGAAGTACATGAAGGTAACCTCAAAACGGAGAACTTCATGAACTACACTTGCAAAAGAAAGTAGAGGCCGCGATTCGCTAACAGCTGATAGGGAGAGTGCCATGAATCACAACGACGTCATGCTGGAGTCAGCAATGTCAGAGCCGCAGCTGATGGGATAGCTCTGGTTATAGCTTACTGGGAGGACCAATCAATCGCCACAGCAATCTATTTCTTACCAGAAGTCGATGTGGGAACTGCCCAAACATGTCGAGGCCCACACGAGAAAACGGCTGAGTCGGAACTGTGATTTGTTGCAGGGGTCCACTAATTTGAAGCGACGATGTCTTCCGGCGCTTACAGAGCTCACAAGCGACGACGTAGCGACGGACAGAGCGGTAAAGACCATGCCCGAAAATTCGTGGTCGCAAACTGCCATACGTGCATGGTACTCCCAGCTGCCCTACGGCAAGGGCTTCATGAAGTCGGACTACAGCGAAGCCTAGATAACGTCGAACGACGAGAAAAATGTCTGCGCTATTTGGGTGCATACTGCGATGGTACAATGTCTTGTCATGCAGCAGTAACATTCTCACGGAAGGATCGAAGTAGTCGTTGCGCAGCTGGTCAATAATGGGTGGCAGTGTAGGATCACGACACTGTTCGGCGCCGATGTGGAACATGTCAAAGATGGACAAAATGTAGCTGTCGGCGGTATGGTTAGACAATCGAGAGGATCTGCGAGATATTGGGAGGAGCAGTCAGAGTCTTGGTGTAATTGACGTGACTTCCAAATACAGTAAATGTGTACTAATCTATGTGCAAAGCCCAGCGACCTAATTGGCCGGTAGGGTCTTCAAGTGAGGAAACCCAGCCCAAAGCATGATGATATGTCGATCTGAGGAAGAACCTTCCAAACAAATAAGGGCGGAATTCAGTCAACGCCTAGGCAAGTGTAAGGCATTCCCGGTCGGTACTTGAAGAATTGCGATCAGCGGGAGATAGCAGACGACTGGCATAATCAATTACACGGGAGTGGTCATGCTGCTACTTAGTAAAGATGGCGCCTATATACCAATGCCACTGATGTTGGTGCCTAGTTCTGTAGGGACTGAAATATTCAAGAGCGCCAGGATAGGTGAAGCGGTTAGGGCGGAATTAAGCGTTATGAAGGAACAAGCTTGGCCACGGCTGCAAGTGAAATGTGCTCTTGCCAAACGTTTATTGCGAAAGCAATACTACTCCTATTTTCAGCCCTTCACGTAGCCACGGTCGGTAGGCACGTTTGACCTTTAATGACCCCAAATGGCTGCGACGTCATACCAGCTGCGAGAGATGGGCTACCAAGTCGAGTCGTCGGGTGGTGGCGGTCGATAGGCGCGGCGCGGATAAAATGATGACGTCACTGTGACGTCATATCAGCTGCGAGAGATGGGCTACCAAGTCGAGTCGTCGGGTAGCGGTGGTCGTTAGGCGCGGCGAGCTGCAGCTGGAGCCGTGCTGCTACCGAGTGGAGGCGCTGCTGTCACCTTTTCTCACGCAGTTGAGAGGAGGAGGAGGAGGAGGAGGAGGAGGAGGAGGAGGAAAACGATGGGTATATAAATGCTCGTGATTGCTCAGCTGAGGCACGCCCTATGCATTCTGATAAACAAAAAGAAAAGTCACGCCATCACGATGAAGCCAGGAAACGACAGCGGGCTACAGAGACAGCTGAAATACGGGAATAGTTTGTTTCCGAT